>NW_027200895.1:0-15940 GCF_038502225.1 Cherax quadricarinatus
ATTCTTGCCTAACACCGTGACGTGCTGTGGGGTGGACTGGGTAAAGTACAATTAGTGTCACACTCCTCATTAAACTTCGACAATGGCAGATGGGGGTTCAGGAGAGTCTGGTTCAGAGTTAACAAAATTAAGACGATCAGTAGCGGCATACAAAGGGCATCTGAACAGAACACGTAACAGGTGCAAGGCTACTTGCCAACGCAGTAATGTAGACTGCGATGATTTGCAAGACTGCTTGAAGAGTTTGGGGGAAAATGGGAAGCCTATGAACAAGCATTCTCAGCATATGAGCTACAGGCTATTGAGGATGATGAATCCCAGGGAAGTCTTCAGCAGGCTATGGACGAATTCACTAAGGATGATGTAGATTGTCATCAGGAGATGAATATGTACAAAGATAAGTTAAGTACATTAAAGGCTAGTATTCCAAGGGTGGGGTTGAACACCGCAGGTACCCCAAACAACCACACACCTGTTAATATGTTGCCTAAGTTGCCCCAGTTGAATTTACCAACGTTCGACGGAACCTTAACAGAGTACATTGCTTTCTGGGATCAGTTTAAAGCCCAGATAGATGACAGAAACGATTTGTCAGATGCTGTCAAGTTGCAGTATTTGCGGTCACAGCTCAAGGGTAAAGCCTTAGACCTGGTCCGGCACTACCAGATTACTGACACTAATTACCAACATGCCAAAGACCAATTAGAAGACATGTTTGGCAACACTGAGGAGATAAAGGTAGCTATATTTTATCGGTTGTTGGATCTAGAGGCTTGCCGACATGACCGTCAAAGCCTAGAGAAGTTCCGTATTGAAATTATGAGCTTGACAAATAGTTTCAGAGATTTGCATGATGAGGATGATTCAGAATGGGTCCTTAACCAGGTGATTCAGAGGAAACTGGCTAGCACGACAGTGCATGAGTTACACTTAAAATTATTTTTTTATTATCACACTGGCCGATTCCCACCAAGGCAGGGTGGCCCGAAAAAGAAAAACTTTCACCATCATTCACTCCATCACTGTCTTGCCAGAAGGGTGCTTTACACTACAGTTTTTAAACTGCAACATTAACACCCCTCCTTCAGAGTGCAGGCACTGTACTTCCCATCTCCAGGACTCAAGTCCGGCCTGCCGGTTTCCCTGAATCCCTTCATAAATGTTACTTTGCTCACACTCCAACAGCACGTCAAGTATTAAAAACCATTTGTCTCCATTCACTCCTATCAAACACGCTCATGCATGCCTCCTGGAAGTCCAAGCCCCTCGCACACAAAACCTCCTTTACCCCCTCCCTCCAACCTTTCCTAGGCCGACCCCTACCCCGCCTTCCTTCCACTACAGACTGATACACTCTTGAAGTCATTCTGTTTCGCTCCATTCTCTCTACATGTCCGAACCACCTCAACAACCCTTCCTCAGCCCTCTGGACAACAGTTTTGGTAATCCCGCACCTCCTCCTAACTTCCAAACTACGAATTCTCTGCATTATATTCACACCACACATTGCCCTCAGACATGACATCTCCACTGCCTCCAGCCTTCTCCTCGCTGCAACATTCATCACCCACGCTTCACACCCATATAAGAGCGTTGGTAAAACTATACTCTCATACATTCCCCTCTTTGCCTCCAAGGACAAAGTTCTTTGTCTCCACAGACTCCTAAGTGCACCACTCACTCTTTTTCCCTCATCAATTCTATGATTCACCTCATCTTTCATAGACCCATCCGCTGACACGTCCACTCCCAAATATCTGAATACGTTCACCTCCTCCATACTCTCTCCCTCCAATCTGATATTCAATCTTTCATCACCTAATCTTTTTGTTATCCTCATAACCTTACTCTTTCCTGTATTCACCTTTAATTTTCTTCTTTTGCACACCCTACCAAATTCATCCACCAATCTCTGCAACTTCTCTTCAGAATCTCCCAAGAGCACAGTGTCATCAGCAAAGAGCAGCTGTGACAACTCCCACTTTGTGTGTGATTCTTTATCTTTTAACTCCACGCCTCTTGCCAAGACCCTCGCATTTACTTCTCTTACAACCCCATCTATAAATATATTAAACAACCACGGTGACATCACACATCCTTGTCTAAGGCCTACTTTTACTGGGAAAAAATTTCCCTCTTTCCTACATACTCTAACTTGAGCCTCACTATCCTCGTAAAAACTCTTCACTGCTTTCAGTAACCTACCTCTTACACCATACACTTGCAACATCTGCCACATTGCCCCCCTATCCACCCTGTCATACGCCTTTTCCAAATCCATAAATGCCACAAAGACCTCTTTAGCCTTATCTAAATACTGTTCACTTATATGTTTCACTGTAAACACCTGGTCCACACACCCCCTACCTTTCCTAAAGCCTCCTTGTTCATCTGCTATCCTATTCTCCGTCTTACTCTTAATTCTTTCAATTATAACTCTACCATACACTTTACCAGGTACACTCAACAGACTTATCCCCCTATAATTTTTGCACTCTCTTTTATCCCCTTTGCCTTTATACAAAGGAACTATGCATGCTCTCTGCCAATCCCTAGGTACCTTACCCTCTTCCATACATTTATTAAATAATTGCACCAACCACTCCAAAACTATATCCCCACCTGCTTTTAACATTTCTATCTTTATCCCATCAATCCCGGCTGCCTTACCCCCTTTCATTTTGCCTACTGCCTCACGAACTTCCCCCACACTCACAACTGGCTCTTCCTCACTCCTACAAGATGTTATTCCTCCTTGCCCTATACACGAAATCACAGCTTCCCTATCTTCATCAACATTTAACAATTCTTCAAAATATTCCCTCCATCTTCCCAATACCTCTAACTCAACATTTAATAACTCTCCTCTCCTATTTTTAACTGACAAATCCATTTGTTCTCTAGGCTTTCTTAACTTGTTAATCTCACTCCAAAACACTTAAAATATCGGACGAATAGGTTCACGATAAAACAAATTATTGAAGGGTTAGGGGATCTCATATCTCACCTGAGCGTAGGTCAGGGGGAAAAATTACCTACCAAGGAGAAGTTGGTCAACTTCCCCAGACATTTGAGAGATAGACCTAAACCACCTCCTACTAGGGTTGGCACGTATTATGCCCAGGGCGAGTCCTCCACCCATAGGGCCAAGGGAGAAGCCACTAAAGCGATCAGTATGAGACGATGCGTGTTTTGTGAAGAAGAACACGCTAGTTCAGGGTGTTCAAGCTTCACCACCTATAACCAAAGGGTTCAACGACTAAGGGAGTTGAGACTCTGCTTCAAGTGTTGTGGAGAACATTTTGCCAGGGACTGTAACGCCCAACTCAGGGAGTGTCGGGGCTGCTGGAAGGGTAAGCACCACAGTGCACTGTGTTCTAATGATGCTGGATTAGCACAAGTTAAGGAGAGCAAACCGCGAGAAAGGGCGGAGAGCAAGAACAAGTCGGAAGTAGCGATGAGTGTGGTGAGTACGGCACCGAGAATTTGTTCTGGTGAGCAGTTTCAAGGTTCAGTGGCCTTGCCCACCATAATGGCGGTGGTTGCGAACGGGAAGAAGTTTGAAACGACCCGTTTGTTCTTCGACAGTGGGGCACAGAGATCCTTCATAGCGGAGAGTCTAGCAACTAGGTTGAAGCTGGAGACAGTTGGTAAAGTTGACATGAAGGTGGAAGGGTTTGGTGGGGAAGTCCCACGCAGGTCTTATCCAGTAGTCAATGCGACGGTCAGGTTAGCCGGGCATCGACGGGAAATTTCAGCCTTGATAGTGAAGAGGCTGCCCAATATCATTACCACTAGGGGACTGGCTGCAGCAGTCAAACGTTTGAGGCAGTTGGGTGTGAAGTTAGCGGAACCAGACATTGCTACAGACAATGTTAGTAATGTAGGCATCTTGGTAGGAGGGGATTACATAGACGAGTTCGTGTCTACGAGAAGGGTTATCAAGGAGGGTGTGGGCCTGTACAGGACTCCAGTGGGGTACATCGTAGGAGGCAGAGTACCAGCTCACGTCCCTGCGACCCCGGGAAAGGAGGGCTCTGGTATTACAGCGACTGAGGCTGTACTGGTGATGCGGATTGGTGCGCACGAGGGTCTGTCAGAGACGCAAGTTGGCATATCCGACAGTGAGCCGGTCCATAAACTATGGGACCTGGATGTAGTAGGGATTAAAGGTGACCAGCCGCCCCCCGAACACGAAGAGACGTATCGAGATTACTTGAACCATGTGCAGTTCAGGGATGGACAGTACTGGGTGCGACTCCCATGGAAACCGGTACACCCAACGCTGCCCACTAATTTCAAGAAGGCACGGGGTCAGTTGAATTCATTGGTGAACAGCCTGACCAAGAAGGGTCTGGTGGGGAAATATGATGATATTATTAAGGAACAGCTGGCCCTTGGGTTCATTGAGAAAGTGCCCAATGCCAGCCCTGGGGAAAACACCCATTATCTTCCACACATGGCAGTCACCAAGGAGTCGGTAACCACTCCCATCAGAGTAGTCTTCAACTGCAGCTCACAGGCGAGTCCCCGAGAGCCATCGTTGAATGACGAGGGTCTGGAAGAGGGACCAGCTCGTTTTTCTTAAGACAGACACCAACTGGACAAGACGTGCTGTGATCAGCAGACAGCGCCCCCACGTGTCTTCACATCTGAGACTTGGGGAAATCTGGTAGAGGCACCTCGATGTACCATAGATGACCTCCGTCAGGCCCATACAGTAAGACAAGACCTTCACTTTTTTTCTCGTAGATTACTGGCCAGTGTCTGGGGAGATTGTGAGTGAGTCAACTGTGGGCCCGGTTGCAACAGGTTGAGCATGCCCAGTAAGTACCAGTGTCTCAGAGCAGTCTAGAAACTAGTGTCTGAGTCTGCATAGTTATACTAGGGGATACATACCCTCTTGGATATAGGAATTTCTGAGGTGCAGGCAGGACACTAATTACGACTGAATATTGCAGGAATTAATGCTCCCAGTTGCACGTGGTTTCTGAGGGGGAGTCCAAAGGGGCTAAGGCTAGCTTAGGGAAGTGAAGATCAGGATATATGCTGCAACACCAAGTAAGTTAGTCCTTTATACGTGCATGCAGGCGAGGTTTCTTGCAATACCAATCATTTGTGAAAATCTGTCCTATAAGCCACTTGTGAGGCTGAGGTACCCACCTCAGAGCTCGGTGTCAACAGAGTTTGCCAGGGTAGGCGACTCACTTGGAGGCAGTCCACACAAATTTTCACAAGCCTTTACCATCCTATGGAGAGGGAGCATGGACACGGGGGTCATCCCACAGTTACTAAAAACAACAGACATGGTCCCACTTCACAAAGGGGGCAGTAAAGTAACAGCAAAGAACTACAGACCGATAGCACTAACATCCCATATCATAAAAATCTTTGAAAGAGTCCTAAGAAGCAAGATCACCACCCATCTAGAAACCCATCAGTTACACAACCCAGGGCAACATGGGTTTAGAACAGGTCGCTTCTGTCTGTCTCAACTATTGGATCACTATGACAAAGTCCTAGATGCACTAGAAGACAAAAAGAATGCAGATGTAATATATACAGACTTTGCAAAAAGCCTTCGACAAGTGTGACCATGGCGTAATAGCGCACAAAATGTGTGCCAAAGGAATAACAGGAAAAGTCGGTCGATGGATCTATAATTTCCTCACTAACAGAACACAGAGAGTAGTAGTCAACAGAGAAAAGTTCGAGGCAGGCACGGTGAAAAGCTCTGTTCCACAAGGCACAGTACTCACTCCCATCTTGTTCCTCATCCTCATATCCTCATATTACCAACTAATAGGACTCGTACTACCACCTCCTACCCCGCTGCCACTGAAGTGATACTCCAC
Organism: Cherax quadricarinatus; assembly: GCF_038502225.1. Taxonomy (NCBI): domain Eukaryota; kingdom Metazoa; phylum Arthropoda; class Malacostraca; order Decapoda; family Parastacidae; genus Cherax; species Cherax quadricarinatus. The sequence goes on from NW_027200895.1 coordinate 5,856, forward strand.
AACATTCACCCATCGCCTATTATTCACCCAAAGCCACAGCCAATGGACAAGGGTCAGAACAATAAAAGAAGATCCAGTAACCAGCTAAGGACTCCTAACATCAAAGGTGAGAGCAGTAAAAACACGAGGAAAGCTTGTGGTACTGCCAGCCAGGACAACCCTCATCACCCACCGGCAACACCACAACACACGACAGACATCAACAAACATGGCTGCTGCCACAGTCCAAGATAACTCCTTCCCAGCATTTGATGTCAAGAAGATCACCGACCCAGAAATAGCTAAACTCCTTACGATTCAGAACCAAACGATCACCAAACTAACTCAAGAAATGCAGGAACTAAAAGCTAGCAATGCAGATTACCTCAACAAGATCACTGCTCTTGAACATAAACTAGACACTCTAAAACAACAAAGCAACACCCACACCCAGTCCCTAGACACTATCAACACTCTAAAAGACCAAGTCACCCTACTTACTACCAACATTACAGAGGAAAGATCAAGAGTGGACCAACAACTTGCCAATGTCATAACCAACTTCCAAGACCATAATGACCAACAACAGCTATCTGATGCTGTTGTAGTTAACAGCAAACATCTCCCAGCCACAGTCACCCAAGAGACCTGCATGGAGACCACCCTACAGCTTATCAAGGACCACCTTCGCCTTAACATACGTAGTGATGACCTAAAGGATTGCAAACTGATGGGCTACCAAGCAGGTAAAAAAACAGTGCTGTTAAAATTCCAAACTAGCCTACAAAGAAACAACCTACTAAAAACATCTATTTCTATGAAAACTGATGTTTACGTCAATGAGTGCCTTACCAAAACAAGACAAAACCTTCTTTATCGGCTAAGAAAATTACGCTATGCCCAAAAAATCCACCAGTGCTTTGTGAGGGATGGAAAAATCGCAGTTAGGAAACAGCCCACTGGGAAGAGATACTTCATCTCTACAGAACATGACCTTAAAACATTCCTAAGTGAGGCTGGACTAACAGAATCAGAGTAAAGTGCAGATAATACCCACAGTCCACAGTTAGTGTTATATTGTCATAAATTTGTGCCCCCCTAAAATTCTAATACCCCAACTACTTTTGATTGTCATTGTTGTATTCAACGACCATTCTACCTCATAGTCTTAATTGTGTTTAATATCTACAGAATCTATCTCCTTTTTTACAACTTACCACATCACTGTTCTATCTTATTTTATTATAAACTAACCATAACTTGTCCTCAATAATTCTACCTCACTTTAAGAAATACTCAATTGCCCAATTTTATTCTAAAATCCCTATTATTGCCCAATTTTGCTTTAAACTATATTGATCAAACTTATTGTAAACTTCTTTTATTGACCATTTTTATTCTATACTTTTTTAAACTAGTATTTTCAACTACAACTTTTATATTATCCTGTCTACCATCTTACTAGCATATTATAACCAAGTCATTGCCATTTTTATTTTTATCATTTTTTTTTTTATTATTCTTTTGCTACCTTAACTTGTGTATTTTATCCTGTCAATTTAAATCTAGTTATACTCTAATTCTTGTAAACAACTTATATAAGACCTTAGTGCAATTACAATTGAGAGTCTTGTGCCTTTTTTATATTATTAGATTAAACTCAGTTGTACTATAGCTCATTCTAGCTCAATACATAGTCAATACCAAATTCATTATATTAGACCATAGTGCAATTACTAGTGAGAGACTGGTGCTATTTTTAATTTGTATTTTTATATTATTAGATTAAACCTAGTTGTACTATAGCTCATTCTAGCTCAAAACATAGACTCCACAAAAGTCATTATATTAGACCTTAGTGCAATTACAAGTGAGAGTCTTGTTCTATTTTTAATTTGTATTTTTATATTACTAGTTTATACCTAGTTGTACTTTAGTTCATTCCAGCACAACACATAGACAACATCAACTTCATTATGTGTAGTAGTGACTATACTCTATATGACCAAAATACTCTAGCTATATACTTGTCCAAACTTCCCACCACTACAGATATCAGTACTAGAACTCAACACACAACTCAGGATATAAATAACCATAATTTAAACCTAGAAGATGATTGATCACGTTGACCCTGATCTAAACCTCCATAATCTGACACCCAATCAAAACCTATTGGAAAGTAACTGCCTTTATTACACAGCATCACAAGCCAGCACTATCCTAAACAATGCTAAAAGTCTATCAGTACTTAACTACAACATCAGGTCCTTAAGCAAACACTATGATGACCTCCTGGCACTCCTTGAATCACTAAAGACACCCTTCTCCTGCATTATTCTTACTGAGACCTGGCTTAAGCAGGACACAATAGATATCTACCCTCTACCAGGATACACAGCAATTCACAACTGCAGACCAAACCAAGTTGGGGGTGGTATTGCAATCTATTACTCTAACCAATTATCTTGTATTAGCACCACTTGCTTTAGTGATGAATATGGGGAATACATTTTTGCTAATTTTACTGTAAAAAACCTTAAGACACCTATAACAATCGGTGCCATTTACCGGATACCTCACACAAACATCCCAAATTTCAGTGAGAAATTAAAGTCACTAATAACAAACAGACAAATGAATAAGCACCACCTTCTCTTAGCTGGAGACTTCAACATCAACCTTGGCTTACTAGATGATCAGCCTGTAACTGATTTCATCAACAATATGAACAACACACTTCTCATACCAACAATAACTAAACCAACCAGGCTCACTGAGACAAGTGCAACCATAATAGACCACATATGGACCAATATACTAGCCCCCCTTAAATCAGGGATAATCACAGATAGCACTACAGACCACTACCCTACCTTCCTCCTGACAAACATTAGTAAACCACCACTTGAATACAACAAAGTCTCATTTAGACTCCATGACGAGGCCTCAATAAGGAAGTTCACAGCTGACCTAGAGACTGTTGACTGGCCTACAGAATTCTCCAAGGCCAATGGTATTGATGACTGGACAGACATTTTTCTTAACAAATTACTTAGACTATACAACAAACATTGTCCTATAAAAACGAAACAGATCACAAACAAACGGCTTGGTTGCCCATGGCTAACCAGCACCATTCTGAAATCCATTGACAAGAAACACCAATATGAAAAGCAATATAGACAGGGCTTAATACACAAAGATATTCTTAAACACTATTCATCAGTTCTCACCAAAGTAATAAAGAAAGCCAAACAACTATACTACTCCAGTAGATTCACAGACACTAGAGGAGATATAAAAAAGACCTGGAAAACACTCTCTCAGATTCTAGGGACCCACAAACTGAAAAAAAACAAGAATATTGTCCTAACTAAACCTAATGAAACACCACTACATCCCACTGACACAGCTAACAAGATAAACGACTTCTTCTCAACCATAGGATCTAATCTCGCCAATAAAATCCCACATACCAATGCCCATGCCGGGGACTACCTAGATGGGAATTTCCCAAATTCCTTCTATCTTGCACCAACTGAGCCCTCGGAAGTCACCGAGATTATAAAGTCACTTAAAAATAACTCAGGGAATCTGTCTCATGTCCCACCATTACTGTACAAGCGAGCGGCCCATGTCCTTTCGCATGCTATTTCATTACTTTTTAACAAGTCACTAGAAACTAGCACCTTCCCGAAACTACTCAAGATGGCAAGGGTTACACCAATACATAAAGGTGGTGACCCTACAGACTTAAACAACTATAGGCCAATATCAAACTTACCATTGCTATCCAAAATCTTTGAGAAACTCGTGCACAGGAGACTATATTCATTTATAACGGCACAAAACATACTCAACCCCTGCCAATTTGGATTCAGGAAAAATAAAAGCACTAATGATGCAATCATAAAAATGCTAGATCTGCTTTACACAGCATTGGAAAATAAGGAATATCCACTAGGAATTTTTATTGACCTAAGAAAAGCTTTTGACACAGTAGACCACGACATCCTACTCCACAAACTTGACCATTACGGTATAAGAGGCCATGCGCTTGCTTATTTCAAATCTTACCTTACTAATAGGTATCAGTATGTCACCATTAAAGACACAGCATCAACAACACGGCCACTTGATACTGGAGTTCCGCAGGGAAGTGTCCTTGGTCCCCTGCTCTTCCTCATATACATCAATGATCTTCCAAACGTATCCCAACACCTGAAACCCATTCTCTTTGCTGACGACACGACTTATGTCATCTCTCACCCTAATCTTGCCACCCTCAACACCATTGTTAACGAGGAGCTGATCAAAATATCGACTTGGATGACAGCCAATAAACTTACGCTTAACACTGACAAAACCTACTATATTATGTTTGGTAGCAGAGCAGGAGATGCACAAATTAACATTAAGATCGACAACACTCTAATTACCAGACATAATGAGGGCAAATTCCTAGGCCTATACCTTGACAACAACCTGAATTTCAGCACCCATATCCAACACATAACCAAAAAAGTATCCAAAACGGTTGGGATCCTCTCCAAGATACGATACTACGTGCCGCAAAATGCCCTTCTCACACTATACCACTCACTTATTTATCCATACCTCACCTATGCTATTTGTGCTTGGGGATCAACTGCAGCAACACACCTAAAGCCAATAATAACCCAACAAAAAGCTGCAGTAAGAATAATCACTAAATCCCATCCCTGGCAACACCCCCCCCCACTCTTCATAGATCTAAACTTACTCCCTGTTCAGTACATCCACACTTACTACTGTGCAATCTACATCTACAGGACCTTAAACTCCAATATCAACCTTGACCTAAAACGCTTTCTTGATAGTTGTGACAGAACCCACAGGCATAACACCAGACACAAACATCTCTACGACATTCCCCGTGTCCGACTAAACCTTTACAAAAATTCAATGTATGTCAAAGGCCCTAAAATCTGGAACACCCTACCTGAGAACTCTAGAACTGCAGACACATTCATCACCTTCAAAACTACCATTAGAAAACATCTTATCTCCCTGATACACCCCATCAACTAACTACACGAATACCACCTGGTGGTTCACACTTACACTCACTCACCCATTTGACCATAAACAGAAATATTAATCTCAATCTTAAAATAATGAATCCTATGATACTCCAATACTGAAACTATGTACTGTGCCAAAACAAAAGCATTCACATTGCTAAACTCACAAACTAGTATTTAGTCACTTAGCCATAATACCAACTTACCTCATAATTTGTAATATTTTAAAATAAAGAATTAAACTAAGTCTGCCCGAAATGCCTAGCCATGCTAGGTGTTCTAGTGGTACACTCTGTAATCATTATTTAACTACATGTAAACCACACAACAACCAAATTCTGTAAATTCAACATTGTAATCTTTATAGAGAATAAACTTTGAATTGAATTGAACCATTTGAATGATGATGACTCTTCATGTCACTTGTTCTATCTAGGCTGGAATATTGCTGCACACTAACAGCACCTTTCAAGGCAGGTGAAATTGCTGACCTAGAAAATGTACAGAGAACCTTCACGGTGCGCATAACGGAGATAAAACACCTCAATTACTGGGAGCGCTTGAGGTTCCTGAACCTGTATTCCCTGGAATGCAGGAGGGAGAGATACATGATTATATACACCTGGAAAATCCTAGAGGGACTAGTACCGAACTTGCACACGAAAATCACTCACTACGAAAGCAAAAGACTTGGCAGACGATGCAACATCCCCCCAATGAAAAGCAGGGGTGTCACTAGCACGTTAAGAGACCATACAATAAGTGTCAGGGGCCCGAGACTGTTCAACTGCCTCCCAGCATACATAAGGGGGATTACCAACAGACCCCTGGCAGTCTTCAAGCTGGCACTGGACAAGCACCTAAAGTCGGTTCCTGATCAGCCGGGCTGTGGCTCGTACGTTGGTTTGCGTGCAGCCAGCAGTAACAGCCTGGTTGATCAGGCTCTGATCCACCAGGAGGCCTGGTTATAGACCGGGCCGAGGGGCCTTGACCCCCGGAACTCTCTCCAGGTAAACTCCAGGTCCATGCTCCCTCTCCATAGAATGTTAAAAGCATATGATAGGGGCTTTTTGCAGTTCTTGATGAACACGGAGTTCCATGAGTCTGGGCCTGGGGCAGAGAACATCGCCTTTTTCGAAGTCGTTGGGCGTCAGGATAATATCAGATAGGTTTGAGTCCACTAAATTCTGTGTCTCGCTCGAAAAAAATTCATTTAGGTCTTCGACTCTCAGTCTGGTTAGCAGCTTACTAAAAACCGAGTCATACTGGGACTTGATTAGCTCACTTATTTCCTTGCTGTCCTCTGTGTAGAACCCATCTCGTCTAAGTAGGGGACCAATACTGGATGTTGTTCTTGACTTTGATTTGGCATAAGAAAAGAAATATTTTTCGTTTCTTTCAATTTCTTGACTCGTGTAAGATTCCTTTAGCTTTAGTTCGATGTTTGCTATTTCTCTGGCCCGTGCCTCCCTTCGTATTACAGATATATTGGCCTCTTTTAGCCGCTCTGTTATTCTTTGCCTTCGCCTTCATAAGGAGCGCCTTTCTCTTTCTAGTTTACTTCTTCTTTTCCTTTTCCTTAAAGGAAAGTGTCTTGAGCATACCTCGAGTGCCATAGAGTTAATTTCTTCTAGACATAAGTTTGGATCCGTGTTGCTTAGGATATCTTCTCAGTTTATATCATTCAGGACCTGGTTTACTTGGTCCCACCTTATGCTTTTGTTATTGAAGTTGAATTTTGTGAAGGCTCCATCGTGACTGATCATATTCTGTTGATCTGAACCTCTGTTATGTTGTGATCTGAGTATTTTGTTTTTGATATGGTAATTGTTAAATATTAAATTACCTGGATGAACCTCATAAGATACATACCAGTAATTTGTAACAAAGATAATTACTCCTTATCAAGTGTTACTGAGACATGTAGGAATATTGAGACATCCCAGGTCGCCAAAAAATGTCACCCAACGAATACCCACTAATCTCATACCTCCACAAGTCACTCTGGACATATATTAACTTCAAATGTAATAAACATCACCAGTAATTTTGGTGATGTTTATTACATTTGAAGTTACATATTTGTATAAATTATATGGACTGTATGTTAAATTGATTTAAATAATGAATACATATATATGTTTATATATCAGAAGAGAAATTTATATTACTAACACTCACAAATTTTGTCTGGAGATTACTTGGTGTGTCATCCAAAACCCCTGCCTAGATATGAGGAAACTACTGGCCAGAATTTCAACATATAAAAACATTACTTATCCCTTTTCACATCTAATTTCAGAGTCCTGCCCAGTCGTTGGTTTCTCACATTCTGCAGGACTGTAACTCCGACAATTTCTGCTCCTATTTGAGAGGTTTCAACCACATCTAACCTCCAGAGCTACAAAATATTCCTCCGATTTCATTAACGTTCGTCTTTCCTATCAAATATGGCGTCCCTTCACCAAAAAACACTTCTCCCCTAACCCACGATGTCAGCGATGACACTGCAGGGAGTGCCAGGCTCACAGGAACTTCCACTACAGGGACAGCATCGTGGAGTTCGACCGCGAGGCAGCTGTCAGGTGTGCCACAGGCAGTGTGTACTCAGTTCCTCAAGCTTCAACATCCGTGCACACGAGGGCCTGGGATCTTCAGTCAACTTGGCGTCCAGCAGGACGTTGCCATGTCCCTTGGACAGCTCTCCATCGGGCTGCTAACGGAGCCACTGGCTTCTTGGACCTCTTGGGGAGGGTCGATGGTGCTCGTGCAAGCAGCAGATCCCGGGGCAACTTGCTGCTGTTTGCAATGGCTGTCTGCCGAGGAGAGACAGGCACCTAGCAACATCTGTTGTTGGGGCAATGGATGAATTCCCTGCTATGTTTGTTAACTGCTCATTACTCTGTAATTTGTCTATGATTGTAATCATGTGATAACGTGTTGATCATTCATTACCTTTGAAACTTGTCATGATCTTGACCAGCTCTACCTGGAGCTCATTACCTTTGTAAATTCTCATGATTAATGTGTTTATGATTCATTACCTTTGCAATTATTCATGAGTGTGACCAGCTCTACCTGGAGCTCATTACCTTTGTAACTTGGTCATGATTATGACCAGATCTAGTTCATTACCTTTGTAACTTGCTCAGCTATCAAAACTTTGGAGTCCAGTCCCTGGACCAATTATGTACCTCTGTAATCTTTTGACTACCGCCCACAGGATGGGTATGGGGTGCATAATAAACATATTAAACTGAAAAACTGAAACCTTCACCAAACGACGCTACCCCTGTCGCTGGTTCCCTTTTTTATTTTCAAATTATTTTTTTACTAACTACAATGTATTTCAGTAATTTATATGCAAAAATACATTATATTTCGGAAAATATACAATATATTCCACACTAACATTTCGTATCAGATCATCATTGTTAGTGAAGATGAGGTTCAGTGTATTCTCCAATCTTGTTGGCTCTGTTATTTGCTGGTTTAAGGTGAATTTGGTGCAGAGATTTAAAAGGTCGTGTGTGTGTGAGTTTTTATTTGAGCTGCTTCCTGGGGTTGTCTCTGCTACACCATTATTTGCTACATTCCTCTATTTTAGGTACCCTAGGTTGAAATTCCCCAGGAGCAAGATGTTTGGGGTAGGAACTGGAAGATTTTCCGGACAGTGGTCTATTTTCAAAAGCTGTTCCTGGAATTGTTGGGAAGTTGCATCCGGAGGTTTGTGTACAACCACAATGACCAGGTTTTGGTTCTCGATATTTGCTGCCAAAGCTTCAACTACATTATTTGAGGCATTTAGTAGCTCCGAGCATATAAGTGACTCTGTGATGTACAGCCCAATTCCCTCAACCCTTTTGCCTGTTCACTCTGTTGCATCTGTATAGGTTATAACCCAGGATCCATATTTCATTATCAAGGTGATCCTTTATATGGGTCTTTGTGAAAACCGTGAACATTGCGTTCAACTCTGTTAGTAGTCCACAGACGAAAAGTGTGATGACACAACTGGTGGACAACACAGTAGTCGTGGTGTCAGGAACTGCATGATTTACTGTTTTCCAAGTCTCATCCTGGAGTGCCAGTATAAGAACATATGCTGAAGATTGAGACACTTATGCAACATAAGGAAACATTTCGCCACACAGTGGCTTCATCAGTCCAATACAAATCAGAAGTGTGTAAGGAGAGGAGGAGTTTGAGGTAATCAATCCCTCAGCCTGGAGTTGATGTGTTCAGTTCATCAACCTTGTAGAAAGTACAGCATAGGGCCGTAGAAGTGGCTTATATACTGTAGTCAGGTGAGGGGAAGCAGGTCTTCGTCCAAAGGTTGGACAAGTTTTGAAGAATTCTTTGTATCAATATCCCATGATGCTGCAGTGTCTGACAGATGTCTTTTTTAAACCATTTACACATCTGTCAGACAATGTAGCATCATGGGATCTTGATACAAAGAATTCTTCAACCTTGTCCAACCTTTGGACGAAGACCTACTTCGACTAGTGGGTGGTACCACTATGACCCCGCCTCCTCCTGCTTCCCCTCACCTGAGGCCTTACTAGTGATGTATAGAGCTGTAAAATAACTTTTGGACTTTTGTATCTTTTATTTTTATTTTTTTATTAATACATTTGCCGTTTCCCACCAAGGCAGGGTGGCCTGAAAAAGAAAAACTTTCATCATCATTCACTTCATTACTGTTTTGCCAGAGCCATGCTTACACTACAGTTATAAAACTGTAACACTAACACCCCTCTTCAGAGTGCAGACACTGTACTTCCCATCTCCAGGATTACCTTTGTAACTAGTTCAGCTATCATAACTTTGGGGTCCAGTCACTGGACCCATTATGTACCTTTGTAATCTTTTGACTACCGCCCACAGGATGGGTATGGGGTGCATAAAGATATTAAACTAAAGTGTGTGTGTGTGTGTGTGTGTGTGTGTGTGTGTGTGTGTGTGTGTGTGTGTGTGTGTGTGTGTGTGTGTGTGTGTGTGTGTGTGTGGTGTGTGTGACTCAACAATCAATATTTG
>NW_027200896.1:0-15914 GCF_038502225.1 Cherax quadricarinatus
TCACACTGTTCTTTCCTTTGCTTTTTCTGTTTCTAGGTATTAACTTTCCTTCAGACACCTGGCACTTTCCTCCTACATGCTACATTATTTCTTTTCCTGTCTTACTGTCAAGCTCCCTTATTTATGAAGTTTTATATAATCAACAGTTTTGCATTGTCCAGGTGGTATCATCTAGCCAGGTCTCCAAACGTGCCCATAGACGCCTTTTTGTTATAATCCTGCCTTGGTATCTTCTTTCATGGTAGGTTGTACACCATTGCTGTTAGTTACAGCAATAGTGTACAACCTACCATGAAATGTTGAGACTACATGCCTTCAAGGCATGTAGTCTCAACATTTGAGTCGTTATTAGTAACGTTTCCAGTGTCACTGTCACCCACATGAACACTAAACTCACTAAACTAAGTCTTCAGCACTATCCTCAGTACTATTTTCAGCCAAAAAGGTTAAACCTCTTTAAAGAAAGGGTTTCACGACGGTATGACTTGGTAAACAATGTCATCGCCGACAATGCACCACACACCACGACTGCTTCTGTACTGCTCACACACACAGCGCTGCCTGGGAAGTGTAGTTCTTAAATATTTGATTTTTGGATTTAACATTCATAATTGTGTTACTTTGTCATGTAGTTTTTCTAGTAAATGCATTGCTATATATTTCCTTATGTTTTTCTGTTACATTTTGTTTTTACTGGCATGATTTTTATAAGACATTTTTTATTTCAGAATACAACAACAATAATAATAATAATAATAATAATAATAATAATAATAATAATAATTTATTTATTTACTACAAGCACATGTACAAGGTATACAGGCCTACCTGACATCAATGACATACTGCTATATAGAAAGTCGCTTGTTATGCAGAGCATTTCGGGCAAATTAGGTCAGTTTTGTCCCGGGAAGCGACCCACACCAGTCGACTAACACGCAGGCACCCAATTTACTGATGGGTTTACATAGACAACCGGTGTAATGAAACACGTCCAGCGTTTCCACCCCTTCGCCTTGAATCGAACCCGAACCCGAATCCTCACCGTGTGAGGCGAGACCTTTTGCCACCAGGCCACGGGGCACTATACCTAACCAGGCCGATCCCAGGCATAAATTTTCGTCAATGTCAGTTTAAGAATATATATTTACATTCTTCTAAGGGCTTAAGACTGGAAATCCTGGAAGTCTTAAGAAAAAAAAATCCTATCGTAGCGCCTCTGTTGCTCCTGTTGACATGAAAGGAAAAAGCATATTAAGAAATGATAAAAAAAATGAGCCTCTTTCCTAACGTGCAGTAATACATCTCCTTCTCTACTGTGAATTTGATTGTTGTTCCCAAACAATTGAGTTCATGATCTTCTGAATGTTAGGATGCGGATGGATTTCAGACGTTCCATGCATAATTTAGCTAGGACTACGCTAGTAGGTCAGCCCTTGCTTAATGTAATTTGTTTGCGTGTTCCTGGAAGTTAAACCAGGCGTGACACAAATTTCTTATAGGTTCGTAAAATGTTGGCTCAGTATGGGATGGTTCAAACCATCAGATGGGTTCCACTATAAGACTTGAAATGCGGGTACATTGCTGAACTGGGCCGTTACCTCAAAACTTGCATGTTTTTTTTAACGAAATTGTAGTCCCTAATGGCATTTAGATTTCCTGAATGTTGTAGGTATGATTCGCTGATCATACCTTAAAGGTTAGCAACGTGCTTAGCTAATACTCCTGAGATTTTGTAAAGGGAATACCAGTCCCTGAGTAGATGGCCCCACAATTGGGCCTCATTGAATTTGCTTGTTTTAGGCAGGCCAGAAAGTCTTGCTGCTTTTGGGTTCTTGAGAAGAAAGTGTACGAGTTCGTTGTCCCTGTCGGGTTTCGTAAACATGGTGCGAATATTTTTTGAGAAAGAAATCCGTCTCATTCGTCTATTGGTTTTCCAGTGCGTTAATACACGTGGTTGTGTCGTTAATTTTTTCAGTTTTATTATTGTACTCATAGAGCTATGATGATGATGATGATGATGATGATGATGATGATGATGATGATGATGATGATGATGATGATGATGATGATGATGATGATGATGATGATGATGATGATGATGATGATAGTAGTGGCGGTGGCAAACTTTGTCAGCAGATCAAAGACACAGCAAGAGAATGGAAGGCAAGGAGCCAGGAAGACTGAATCTTGTATTAATCACATGTACAGTTTCTCCCTCTGTGTGCTGGCTAGCAACTCAGACATAGTAAACAGAGAAGTAGACACTATTTTTCACGAATAAATTAACCCAACTTTTAGCGATGATGGTGATTTGTTGGCAAAATTTATTGCCAGTACTGTGTATCTATATACATAAAGATTTTGTTAATACAGAAATGAATTTCTGATTTTTCAGATATATCAATATAAAAAATATTTTAAAAGGTGACCTGAATATATTGAAAGGGTAATGTTATGATGGAAAAACCGTAATCATTATACATCAGACACATAACTCAGATGAAGCGGAATTCTGATGGACGAGTTGAACTAATGTGTGAGGCTTAAAACATTGGTAATTGGTACAAAATATAATTTAAATTAATATTTGACTAATGAAGGTGTATTACTTGTTATGGTATTATTTAACACATAAATAACATGCATAAATAAATTATGTAGCACCAGTTTGGAACTCACATCTGATAAAATCCTTATAAAATTTGGAAAAAGTGCAAAAGACTGTAACAAGACTAGTCCCAAACCTAAGGAATATGGTCAATGAGAGAAATTAAAGGAACTAAAGCTGATTACATTAGAGGACCAGGAAGACTAAAGGTGAAATTATTACAACGTACAAAAGTACAATAAAGAAATGACAAGGTGTTTGAGAGGTGGGAATCAGGTACACAAGAACAAAGCCGAAAGTTCAGAACACAGAAGACTCACAGGGATTTCAGGAATTAAATTAATCAGCTAGTGGAACGACCTAGACAGTGAAGTGGCGGGATCTATACCTAGTTTTAAGATTAAATATGACAGGGCTCACACAGGCACTGGAGGGTGAACTTAGTTTCCAGCAGAGAGGCAGAGCCAGGAGCTGAATCTCGGTTTTTCCAGCCACAGTTAGAGTACACACACACACACACACACACACACACACACACGCACACGCACACGCACACGCGCGCGCGCGCGCGCGTGCGATGACGACGTACAAAGTATTGAGAGGAATGGATCGAGTGAACAAGGACAGACTGTGGCTAACGATGTTGTAAATACACAACTCATGCATAGCTTTAAGAATAGATATGATAGGCTCAGGAAGTCAGGAGAGAGCGAACCCAGTAGCAGCCTGCAGAGAGACTGGGCCAGGAGCTAAACGTCGACCCTTGCAACCATAAATAGTCGAGCTTATACACATGCAGTTACGCACATAAACGTGACCATCAACATTAGCAAAAGAGCATCGGGAAGTAAATTAGGACAATTAGAGTTCAATTAACGAATTACTTCAGCCGAGAGAGAAAATTAGACCCGAATTTATAATTAATCTGAGGAACGATTTAGATAGTAATAATAAAAGAATGATTTTTCCCGGCCCCGATCAGCTGGGATATTCATTCAATTATCTGGGTTTTACTAATGAATAAAACTGGCTTTAATCATCTGAGGCAAGTTTGTGTTAGTATGGAATAATGAGTGTACTTTCCAAGAGTTTTAAATGAACGTTTTATCAACCCTGAGTTTTTTTTTTTCCATAAGGAATCATTGATCCTGAGTAAGCTGAGTTTTGTTAAATTCTGTTCAAATGGAAATTACTAAATGATTTTTCTAGACGTTGTAAATACGAGACAAATTAATGCTTAGAACTACCGATACCAATGCCACCTGATAATACTAAATTGAGAAATCAAAGAACTGGTGGGGTTCGAACCCATGGCAGGCGAGTCCTAAACGTCAGGGGCTCTGATTCGAGCCCCACCAGTTCTGTGATTTGTTTACATTCTTGTCATTACGATTTCATGAATCACTATGTAGAGAATCGTTGATCCTGACGACGTGGGAAGCTACCTACTCTCCCAACACATTACCGAAATCAACAAAACTGGTAGCATGAAAAATTAAGATGAATAATATAATCAGTGACAAAAGGATTAGGGAGTTACCTGCAGACATGATGTAGTGCCCCCAGACATGATGTAGCGCCCCCAGACATGATATAGTGCCCCCAGACATGATACAGTGCCCCCAGACGTGATGTAGTGTCCCCAGACATGATGTAGTGCCCCCAGACATGATGTAGTGCCCCCAGACATGATGTAGTTCCTCCAGACATGATATAGTGCCCTAAGACATGATACAGTGCCCCCAGACGTGATGTAGTGTCCCCAGACATGATGTAGTGCCCCCAGATATGATGTAGTGCCCCCAGACATGATGTAGTTCCCCCAGACATGATATAGTGCCCCCAGACATGATACAGTGCCCCCAGACGTGATGTAGTGTCCCCAGACATGATGTAGTGCCCCTAGACATGATGTAGTGCCTCCAGACATTATGTAGTGCCCCCAGACATGATGTAGTGCCCCCAGACATGATGTAGTGCCCCCAGACGTGATGTAGTAACCTCAGACGTGATGTAGTGTCCCCAGACGTGATGTAGTGCCCCCAGACGTGATGTAGTAACCTCAGACGTGATGTAGTGTCCCCAGACGTGATGTAGTGCCCCCAAACATGATGTAGTGCCCCCAGACATGATGTAGTGCCCCCAGAGGTGATGTAGTGTCCCCAGACGTGATGTAGTGCCCCCAGACGTGATGCGGTGCCCCCAGACGTGATGTAGTGCCCCCAGACGTGATGTAGTGCCTCCAGACGTGATGTAGTGCCCCCAGACACGATGTAGTGCCCCCAGACACGATGTAGTGCCCCCAGACACGATGTAGTGCCCCCAGACACGATGTAGTGCCCCTAGACGTGATGTAGTGCCCCCAGACGTGATGTAGTGCCCCCCAGTCATGATGTAGTGCCCCTAGACGTGATGTAGTGCCCCCGGACATGATGTAGTGCCCCCAGACGTGATGTAGTGCCCCCAGACGTGATGTAGTGCCCCCAGACATGATGTAGTGCCCCCAGACATGATGTAGTGCCCCCAGACATGATATAGTGCCACCAGACATGATGTAGTGCCCCCAGACGTGATGTAGTGCCCCCAGACGTGATGTAGTGCCCCCAGACATGATGTAGTGCCCCCAGACATGATGGAGTGCCCCCAGACATGATGTAGTGCCCCCAGACGTGATGTAGTGCCCCCAGACATGATATAATGCCCCCAGACATGATGTAGTGCCCCCAGACGTGATGTAGTGCCCCCAGACATGATGTAGTGCCCACCTCACCCATTTCTAGACTCCTCTCTTTCCTTCCTTTCGTTCCCTTTTCCTTAACGCTCACCAGACAATTTGAGTTGTGTACATCCACTAGATTGCTCGACAGTAGTTACCACTCTTACAGCGGCCAAAGATAACTACAGGAAGGATGATTTTTCTTGTGCACTGCATCGTTAAAAATCATGGTATACTCAATGAGTCTGTGAAAGTTAGACCTGGTAAATTATGAAAATTGTTGAAGTAACTTGTAAGGCAATTATACTTAGTAGGTGTATAGGGAACGTGTTCACGTACAACGTACCATATATTCTCAATGATGAGAGGTGATGCTATACAGAGAAAAGTTTGAAATGTATCATGTTAACGTCTACGAGGGTGACATAACACCAAAGATAAAAATGAAAGATGTCGAAAATGATTAACGTTATAATCTAAATGTATTTTTGTTTGGACATTCTTTCAAAGAGAGAGAAAAAATATTTCACTGTTATATCTGCCCCAAAATTATTTCTACAAATTGTCTGACCCCTTCAATTGTTAACATTTCGAATCATTTATTAAGGATAATGATAGCAATACCAAGAGGTTGATAAGACACATGTGCAACGTTGCACATGTGTCTGACTTATCAACTCATGAGAGAGAGCTCATTTGAAGTCGTTGAGTCAGATTCAGGGCACTAGACACCATTAGCTTCACTATTAAAAGATATTCCTTCTCAAAAGCATCGTCATTATTAGGACTTAACTCATTAAAACTGTAATGGATTTTCATTAGCCTCGTTGTCTCTGTCAATAAGCACATTTCAGAGGTTATTAATGCTATGATCCACAGCTGTATCATCTATCATAACCTTTGTTGCATGATCGTGATGATAGATTTAGCAGCCACCACTGAGAAGCTACTGCTGAATTTTTCCACCACCAAAGCTTCAGTGGAACAGTAATTAAATACCTCAACTGAACTTGATCGTAAACTCGTGTGGATGTCGTACAAATTTAACTTGATTATTACCGGGACTAATTGCTTTTATTAAAGCTTTTCATGTGAAACTGATTTAAAGTGATTTTTAAAGTAATCACGAAATTTATTTTGCCTGTTTAAAGTACATAAGACGTGCCATAAAAACTTCCTGTGTGTAAAATAAAAATGAGATTTTAATATCTAGCCAGCAGTTCTATGGAGAGGTACGACTGAGTCTTAACCGACACTTGCCTGGCTAGAAGAGAATATTTTTTTTTTGTATTTCCTCATATAATGTAATAAGCAAACTTAAGAGATCTATATCTTCACCTATAAAAACAGTGCACATAACTACACAGGAACATCTGAATCTGAAAATTCCAGATTTCTTTTTTCTGCGGAGTTATGATAGGTAATTTTCCTGAATTACGTTCCTGATATTGTTGCACCTTATTAAACTTGTATGGGCAGACTTTTTCTTTAAAGCATGTCTGTGTTTTATAACATTCATGAGCTGGAACATGTTTCGATACGAGTTACATTATGTTTTTTCAGTGAAACGTGGCAGTCGCCATTGTCCTCTCCCGAAGGACACACTCTGGAAAATCCTGCTGTAAGATCTTTTATTGATGGCCGTCTTCTTTTCTCGTTTGTTGGTACTCTCTCTTCATGAAAAGTTACTTAAAATTTTCATGGTAGCTGCTTCAGGTACTAAACAAAACATGCCTAAATATTCTTATTTTTAGTACCTTAGAAAAACTAATTCTACCACTCAAAATATTCCGCCTCAATGTACAGGCTTGTGAAGCAGAGTTATCCAGGTTATCCAGTTATCCGGGCTTAATTATTTTTAATCTGTTGACGAACACCCGAGGTATAGAAAATAGTGAAAAACGAGTTGGAAAAGCAAATCCAGTCAAGACTCACAAACAAGCAGACATATTTAAGCAGACATCGACAGTCAACTGATACAGGAAAGTAGGTATAAACAGTCAATAAACAAACAAAAGCTTAAACTCTGCTAATCGCAAGGCAGTCACGCTACCTAGCAGTACTCAACTAATAGTCTACAGACAGAGGAGAGGCAATCTAAACACGTAGACACAGTGACAACACACAGACAGACACTGACTGCATATACACAGTCAATTAGACGGAGATATTGACAAACCAATAAATTAACTGATAGTCATGCTGAAGTAATTTATAACATAAAGCTAGGAAATGTGAGAAAATCCTAACAGTCCTGCGATAAGAGATCAAGATGAACTGGAACGATATAACACTAGTGTTCTGACGTCTTTATATCAGTCCGGAATAAAAGAATCGACGTCTTTTTTTTCCCCCATTTTCATCGTTGATGTATTTGTTCAGTACCTGAAAAGTTACAGAGTAAAAATTCGAAAGGGATGAAAAGAGTGAGGGATTTTAGATTTTGAAGGAGTAGTATAAAGACGTCGATCTAGAGACACTGGCGGATTCCAGGATAATGACCATGGAAAAGAATGTGATAATGGGGGGTCAGCATAACCTCAGGGCTGTCAGGGTACAAGTTTAATATGTTTAATCATCCCCCAAGGGGATAGAGAGACTTATTCCTGTGCATTACTAAGTAGGAACAGAAGCAGAACAAAGGATTCAGGTGACTGGGTGGCGGATTCCAGGATAATGACCATGGAAAAGAATGTGATACTCGGGGGACAGCATAACCTCAGGGCTGTCAGGGTACAAGTTTAATATGTTTAATCATCCCCCAAGGGGATAGAGAGACTTATTTCTGTGCATTACTAAGTAGAAAAAAAGGTAGATAATGATCACTTCTGACTCCCCAAACTCTGCCCCCCTGATAGATGGGAGAGGCAGTACAAAGGATTCAGGTGACTGGGTACAAGCTTGCCATCACCGAGGGAGTTCCCCGGTCTGCAGCTCACTGACGCAACTGTTGCTACTTCACAACACTGCTGGGTTCAAAGAATGCGGTAATGGAGGACAGCTGGTCTCCGAGGGAATGTTGCTCGTCCGCCCGTACCTCAGCAAAAAAAAAGGTTCTTCCGGCTACAACGGTACCGTTTATTCTCGCGGCTGCTAGATCTTTCCAGGTGGGGGAGGTTTAAAGCAGTGAGAAAGGTCATCTAGGGAAGACCTTTGTGCTGATAGAGCTCTTATAGGTACTTTGACATATATTTTCCTCTTACCCGCTCTCAGATGGGGAGAGGCTTAAGTGGTGTGATATTGTTTATATATATGTTTAGACTAGAGAAGATAGTAATATATAGTTATATGTAAATAAAAATAAAAATCAGAGTTTGGCAATATTTTTATTAGTTCATATACAAAAGGGCAAAAGCTGTGCTAAGTTTTTTAGCGTGAGCAAAGGGGCAAAACTGTGCAAGTTTTAGTGGTTAGACTGAATGACTGCGCTCCTCCTGTTCACTTTCTGTAAGATTGATAACCTCCCGCTCGAAAATGATTTCCTTTTCAGGTACGTCATCTCCCGCCTTTTCTCCATCTCCTGCCTTTACTCCATCTGCTGCCTTTACTCCATCTGCTGCCTTTATCTCGGGCGTTTTCCCTTCCTTCTCCGACTGGTTGTTAGGGTGCGCTTCAAGGTCGGGAGTTTGTTCAGCACCTGCTGCGGCAGTGACCTCAACAGAGTCATCAGATTGAGCAGTAGCAAGCGTAGAGAGGTCCACAACGAGGTCATCAGACTGACATGAGGGAAGGCTCTGCGTTTCATCGTTGTCGAGATCTGGTTCTTTCTTCATAGGCTCCTCTATATCAGATGAACTGTTCCCATCTTCCACAGGCTGTAAGTCATAAAGAGAACATATTTATCACTTTCAAATAAAGGAGTGGGACTCGTCTCTAATCTACCAAAGGAGGGAAACATAGAAGACATACCCTTTCCTGAGGAAGTCTATGTTTGCGTTTCCTGCTATCATCACAATGACACCGGTTTAGGAGTTTGATGCCGGCGTGTTCCTTCCCTTCCAATCTACCAGCCGATAAAACCAAAACTTTACAGATTCTGACTGGCCCAGTGAAAACTGTTGAAAAAGGAGACTCAACTTTAAAATTATTATAAGTCTCTTGCGCTCGTTTGTTTCATTAATATTCAAAGAGAAGCATCCAGTCTACCAGCCGATAAAATCAAAACTTTACAAATTCTGACTGGTCCAGTGAAAACTGTTGAAAAAAGAGACTCAACTTTAAAAATTATTATAAATCTCTTGCGCTCGTTTGTTTCGTTAATATTCAAAGAGAAGTTTTAACAAAATAAATGTCTCGCTTACCAGAATCGAGAATGTCTGCTTCCTTCACCATGATGAGAGTAAAGGCTATGGAGAGGTCAGCCTCTATCTTTTGCGGGGAAGACAGCTTCAGCAGGCTATTATATACAGCTCAGAGAGGACCTTACCAGCCAGGAGGGGTATTTGGGGGATACTCTCGTCAGAGGTGACCTTCCTCACAGAGGGAAGCACAAATGTAACCTTGACTACTTAGGCAAAATGTAATTTCACAGGGAGGCAACATTTTAAAATTCTCTCTAGCATAAGCTATCACTAATCTGTCATTGATAAAAAGCGATTTTTCCGAGAATTTTTTTTTTTTTAAATATAAAGCTCTTTCTAATCCCACAAGGCTTGTTTTATGAATAAACATCATAACATATAGACCGCAAGTGAGTGAAAAATCACTTTGTGTTCTGCCGGATAAACGATATAAATATTTAATTTTATTTAGTTTAAGAAAATTTTTTAAATTTATGCCATAATTCTCTGGTTTTTTCCCGTAACTGTCAAAGAAGAAGGATAAACTAATTTTCTTGTCCAAGAGAAGAGAAAAAAAATGACCCATTACTTTTGAACTGTACGAAGGAAGAATATTGCTTACAAGCACTATGGGCCTGTCCGAGGGATAGCCATCTAATCTTATTTGCTTTAGAGCGTCTATAGTGAAACAGCCAATATATGTGACTTTATTTCCTAGGGCCGGAATTAAACTATTATTTATTTCTGCGCAATTCATTTTTTTATTTATGCTCGCACATCACAATGAACAGATGTATTCTGGTCGATGGATAAAACACCAGTGGTCTGAGCAAATAATAAAACTACCTTATTATGAGGGGCGGGCTTAGAGAACTGTAATTCAATTCTCAAGTTACCAGATTTTTCAATCGGGAGAGCGTCTTCCACTTGGCTGTCTGTTAAATTGAAAATATTGATGGTTCGCCCGGAGGCGAATGATTCATAGAGAATTAAATTTTCTTCCTCAATGCCCAGAGAGTTAATTGCTTCATAATATAATTTACTATAATGATGGGGGAAATCACTGCTTATGCGATAAACTGTATTATTATTAATACATACAGATAAACTGGTTAGATCCCCATGCTCAAAATATAGACCATTCTCCTTATGTTTTCCTGCATAGGCTGTCATGGGCAAAATTACCATGAAAATTTTGGCGGGAATTACATGACCCCATGGCTGATCTATTTGGAGGCTCGTTTGATTGTGACCTACCATATAATTTTTACTTAGAGTGCGATTAAAAGTATATATTATCGGCTTTGCGTCTAAGGCTAGAGACTTGTTCAAGGCCATATAAGCTGATGTATATGGGTATACCCTATTAAGCCATAGCTTAGCGTAATTAATATGGAGCTGGTATGTGCTGGCATCATCGTCTGTTTTCAGAGTCCACGCTTGAGGGAATAATTCCAGCCTAATTTTTAAATCGATATTGTCAAGCAGATATTGGTCCAGAGTGGATATGTCCAGAGCCAAGGGAAAACACAGAGTTATGCCCTGTTCTTTATCATTCTTTGTCAGTATCTGTGGTTCTTTTGCTGATGTGTGGGCGAAATAGGCTGTATCGAACAATTTAGTTATACCTTCTCCTTTAAAGTCGGGCAAGAGATACCCCAGTCGGGCGATACTCGACAACTGGCCTCGTTTTACTGAGCTGCATAGTTTAATAAATGACCAGTAATTAAAACTAGAATTTGTTTCCGTTATTTGCTCGCCCAGAAAACACTGGACGCTTTTAAATAACGTATTGGATAGACCATTTATCAAGGCCACGTTGTTTGTGTCTCCTAGTGGACTTTGCCCATCAGCCTCTGTTAGAGTCACTCTAAATTCTATAACTATTTTGCCTAAATCTAGAAATGCTCCGGGAACTCCAGGAATTCTAAATTCTAGAAAATTATCTTTTAGTTTCTGAGAGAGAGGAAGGTTTACTGGTAGAGTATCAAAACTCTGAGTGCGAGCTATGGAACTCTCAACTTGTCTGTCTATGCGGTCGCGGGAATTGATTAATGATGCTTGAAGAATAATCATTTAACGGGACTTTGAGTCCACTGTTTTCAGCCCCGACACCCGCCATGGCTAATAAGCAACTGTTTATACGAGAGAGAATACATCGGTTTTATAACCAACTTGACTTCGTCGGCATTTATTTAACCTGCATTTATTATTCACCCATCGCTTACCCACCCTTTTTACTCTGCCACCTGTAATAACTTTCTTTGCAAATCCTTTTTAAAGCATCTATCCCGTGAGATTTAAGAGCACTTTTCATGTCTGTTTTTCCAGACTGATAATCGTCGAGCATTTTAGTTCCAAATTCTACTGCACTTGGCGCAGCCACTCTAAAAAGAAAAGGTAAAGCTCTTTTAGCTAGACCCGCTAAAGCCGAAAAAAATCCCCCACCTCGGACTCTGTATGGCGCGTGAAA
Source organism: Cherax quadricarinatus (assembly GCF_038502225.1). Lineage (NCBI taxonomy): Eukaryota > Metazoa > Arthropoda > Malacostraca > Decapoda > Parastacidae > Cherax > Cherax quadricarinatus. Next base: position 12,081 of record NW_027200896.1, read on the forward strand.
AGTTTGTATATCCCCCAGACCAGCTCCCACATGGGAGGGTTTTAGGGAGAATAAACTCCGAAATTCCTGCTCAGAGGGCACTTGAAAGGGTACACGCATGTTTGGCGGTTAGAGAAACAATAACCATTTTTACGCTGAGTTGGTTCTATTTATTTATCGGTCTTACATGTAACACTACGGTAGTGGAATGACCGCTTTCAAAAGACAGATTACGACCAAACTGATCTGTCATTTTGATAGCTATTTTATCTAATTTAGTTACGCATAGAGGTTTGTACATCATGGGATGAGCGCCTTTTGAATAACTCTCCTGAAAGGCAAAAGCATCCAGAATATTGACTGACTGCCGTATATTTGCAGTTCCACAATATCACTATATATTAAAACATAATCAACTCCGGCAGTGGGATCAGGTTTGAATGGGGCAATCTGCTTGGGGAGGGAGGTCCCCTCGGGCACGTCACTACGAAATATTTTTCAGCGCTGCTAAGCCCAAGCACCCGAGCTATTCTCGGTTTAAATTGAGCTTTAAATAAAGTGGCAGCATTGTTTTTTCCCATAAAGGTTCGCGATCTGCTCGAAACTAAAACCCTCCCAATTCCGGCATCATAACTGAGTATTTTCTCTTTTGGGAAATGTGCCGAATAATTATCTCTAAAGGCTTTTTTTAAATCAGCTGTTAGCTGTCGATTAATTTCTTCAATAATATGGCTGGTATCCGTCGATAAAACATCATTTTTTGGTAGAAAGTGGTGGACTACTGCTTCTGTACTTATTCCTGTTTCAGTAATGTGATTTTGTATAATGTCAATGCCGCATTCGGCATCGTCTCTTGTTAGAACATTGAATTTTTTGGGATACAAAACATTAAGCAAGGCTATTTCGTAGTTCAAGGATGGATTTAAAGGCGTCGCAGTAATTATATTTTGAAAGGCCGAAGCTGTATTGTCGAAAATGTCAATATTTTCTAAACTGCTCAAATAGATATATTTCCCCGGACCCCCTCTGTCCATGTTGAGGGACAGAGACAGTATGAGGCAAATACAAAATATAGACCATTATATATATTTTTTAAAGGCTTAAAAAAACTTTAGTTTGAAGACTTTACATTTTTATTTTTTTATTAGTTACAGCATTTAGGAATAAAATATCCACATCATCGTGCTGTCGTTTGCGTTTTCCGCGTGAAGTGACCTCGACCCCATCAGGCATGTCCATTTCACGCATGCCACTGTCTCGTTTAGTTCCAATCCCACCGGCTGGACTGACGTCAGCACCATTGGCACCGCCGCTGCCGCTGCCGCCACCACCGCCACCGCCACTGCCGCCGCCGCTGTTGCTGCTAGTGCCTTGCTTCTCCACAGACAGCTGTAGTATTTCCCGTTCTAGAGCTTCGGGGGAGGCGCCGCGTTCAATTTCCACCTCATCTAGGATGATTTTAGGTACTGTCAAGTATGGGGTCACTGACGGTACGAGCAAGCATGTCTGAATTTCCAGTTTCAGTAATATGTCTTGAAATATGTTAATGAGAGGGAGATATTCAGTGTGCCATTCATCGGCCTGTTTTCTGCTCATGCCAATGTACTGGGGTAAAATTACCCGTTTGATGTTGCCATTGGCTATCACCGCCCGTCCCAGGGACACCAGACATAATTTAAACCAAATTCGTCGATTCTGTTGCGTGTCCTTGCTCAAACCGCGTACATAATGCGTGTCGAGACTACGCTCTAATTGCTGTTGCGCAATTTCATTCTGTTCAAGACAAGGACCCACAGAGAACTGGCATATTAGCGCTGCAAGGTGCGGTCTTAAAAAATCCTCCGGCCTGTCATCGAGGGTGTTGGTGCATGGTGGGGGTGATTTTAGGACAATTTTCCCGGGTGTGCCCCGATCTGCAGCTATGGCACGGTTCACGAGGATTAGCGATTTTCGCTCAATTTGGGAAAATGGATATTTTCCCCAGAGTGAAAGAGCCGGCTCGTAGGGACGAGCAGAAGTAGCGTTGTGGGGATACACGATACAATCCCCATATTCCAGGAATTCTTCGTCCGTTATTCCCCCGACAATTACTAGCAATTTATATTCCATTCTTCTCAACAGTTGGGTTCCTTAGAGTCCTCGCTGAGGGAGAGAGACGGATAATGTTTATCGGTACGTCGGCAGCGGGGTTTAAATACCGTGCTGCTGGAGCCTCCCACTCCTGCGGGTGGGTTGGTAGGGGTTTGGGGACTGCTCTAGGTCGACATTCGTCTAAGGTGGTTATACAAGGTTTGGGCCCCTTCAAAAGCTTCTATCATATCCCGGAAATCATGCGTAGCATATTCTAAGCGTCTGATTTCAGCCGTCAGTTCTTTCTGATTAAAATTGTCATATAATTTTTCAATTTCATCAAAAGTCTTAGTAAATCTGGTCATGGGGCAATTGACTTTGAAGGATTCGTAGGTTTGCCATAAACTTTGTATCACACGAGCCTTGTAACACACTTGCTGATAAATCTTTCGTCTTGACGTTAATTGATGTAATAATATCGACAAACTGGGGTCCTTTTCTCCTCCTTCATTCAACGGGAGATTAATTCTCTCGGGAAAATCAACTGATGGCTGGTCCATTTTTTTTTATGAATAGCACTTCGAGAAGGAACTTCTTGTCTCTATCCTGTCCCGGTATTTACTAAAGCAGGCAAAGCTCTTCTCTCGACTTTATGAAAGCTTAAATTTCAATAGGCTAGCCAGAGCGGTTTTTTTTCCGAACTCTTTTTAACATAAAAGCCGCCTAATAATTGTTTTCTCGCCTTGTGATTTTTTATAAATCTTGGCTCTAATCTAATAAGGGTTACTAATTCCCTTACAACGGGCAAAAGTTTTTTATCGATGTACGCTCGACTGCTTGTCAAAGATTTAATGATTTGTAAGATGTTTAAATTATGGTATGGAGGGAATCAAATACCTCTCTTATACCAGCGAATAAAAGGATTATTCTTGAAAAGATTCAGCATGGATTTCGCGTATGGCAATTCTTCTCTCGTGAAATACAGATCAATTATTTAATTTAAATTTGGGGAAGAGTCCTCAGGCGAGAGAGAAAGACTATTGTTTTTTCTTGATATTAAAGATAAAAGTATTTCCGGCGGGAGTTTATTATTGCCTACTATTATTTTCTGTTTCGGATTTTTTTTTTTACTCTTAGACTCGTTGCAGCAGCTGCCGCGGGCGCGCATGCCACTGCAGCCGCAGCCGCAGCCGCCGCTGCCGCCGCCACCGCCACCGGCGCGACCGCCACCGCCGCGGTAGCCACCACCGCGGCCGCCATTACAGCGAGCGAGCTTATTTTTTTTTTATGGGGGACTTACCAGTCTCAACAAAGAGGTCGGACGGGTGCCCGCTCGTGGGAGGTGGTGGCTCGAAGTGGCAATTACCCTTATGAGGGCGAGTTGCTACGCCGGGGCCGGTCCTGACCTTCTCATCCTTGCTTTGGGCTGGCTTCACTTTCACTCTTGAGAGGCTGGAAGATTCCTTCCTACGCACCATAGTGGTGGGAGCGGAGCTTCTGCGAAGGCGGGGAAAAGGAGATTCGCGCTTAGGAGTGGGTAAGATATTTGTTCCATTTCTAAAAATATAATTTTCGGCGGTTAGCCGAGGGATGAGACAAAATTCCTTCACCACCATTTCGATTATTTTTTACTTTATAAAACTACTAATCAGTGAGATGACCAGAGGTAAGAGTGTAGTTAAGATGGCTCCTCCACGCTGACCAGAGGTAAGAGTGTAGTTAAGATGGCTCCTCCATGCTGACCAGAGGTAAGAGTGTAGTTAAGATGGCTCCTCCACGCTGACC
>NW_027200897.1:0-15913 GCF_038502225.1 Cherax quadricarinatus
ATTGTAGGTAGTATAATGCTGGAGCATTGTAGGTAGTATAATGCTGGAGCATTGTAGGTAGTATAATGCTGGAGCATTGAAGGAAGTATAATGCTGGAGCATTGTAGGTAGTATAATGCTGGAGCATTGTAGGTAGTATAATGCTGGAGCATTGTAGGTAGTATAATGCTGGAGCATTGAAGGAAGTATAATGCTGGAGCATTGTAGGAAGTATAATGCTGGAGCATTGTAGGTAGTATAATGCTGGAGCATTGTAGGAAGTATAATGCTGGAGCATTGTAGGTAGTATAATGCTGGAGCATTGTAGGAAGTATAATGCTGGAGCATTGTAGGTAGTATAATGCTGGAGCATTGTAGGAAGTATAATGCTGGAGCATTGTAGGTAGTATAATGCTGGAGCATTGTAGGTAGTATAATGCTGGAGCATTGTAGGTAGTATAATGCTGGAGCATTGTAGGAAGTATAATGCTGGAGCATTGTAGGTAGTATAATGCTGGAGTATTGTAGGTAGTATAATGCTGGAGCATTGTAGGAAGTATAATGCTGGAGCATTGTAGGAAGTATAATGCTGGAGCATTGTAGGTAATATAATGCTGGAGCATTGTAGGTAGTATAATGCTGGAGCATTGTAGGAAGTATAATGTGGAGTATTGTAGGAAGTATAATGCTGGAGTATTGTAGGTAGTATAATGCTGGAGCATTGTAGGTAGTATAATGCTGGAGCATTGTAGGTAGTATAATGCTGGAGCATTGTAGGTAGTATAATGCTGGAACATTGTAGGTAGTATAATGCTGGAGCATTGTAGGTAGTATAATGCTGGAGCATTGTAGGTAGTATAATGCTGGAGCATTGTAGTATAATGCTGGAGCATTGTAGGTAGTAGAATGCTGTAGCATTGTAGTTAGTATAATGCTTGAGGATTGTAGGTAGTATTATGCTGGATGCTGGAGTATTGGAGGTAGTATAATGCTGGAGCATTGTAGGTAGTACAATGCTGTAGCATTGTAGGTAGTATAATGCGGGAGCATTGTAGGTAGTATAATGCTGGAGCATTGAAGGTAGTATAATGCTGGAGCATTGTAGGTAGTATAATGCTGGAGCATTGTAGGTAGTATAATGCTGGAGCATTGTAGGTAGTATAATGCTGGAGCATTGTAGGTAGTATAATGCTGGAGCATTGTAGGTAGTATAATGCTGGAGCATTGTAGGTAGTATAATGCTGGAGCATTGTAGGTAGTATAATGCTGGAGCATTGTAGGTAGTATAATGCTGGAGCATTGTAGGTAGTATAATGCTGGAGCATTGTAGGTAGTATAATGCTGGAGCATTGTAGGTAGTATAATGCTGGAGCACAGTAGGCAGCATAATGCAGGAGCATTGCAGGTAGTATAATGATGGAGCATTTTAGGTAGTATAATGCTGGAGCATTGTAGGTAGTATAATGCTAGAGCATTGCAGGCAGTATAATGCTGGACCACTGTAGGTAGTATAATGCTTGAGTATTGTAGGTAGTATAATGCTTTAGCATTGTAGGTAGTATAATGCTGGAGCACTGTAGGCAGTATAATGCTGGAGCATTGTAGGTAGTATAATGCTGGAGCATTGTAGGTAGTATAATGCTGGAGCATTGTAGGTAGTATAATGCTGGAGCATTGTAGGTAGTATAATGCTGGAGCATTGTAGGTAGTATAATGCTGGAGCATTGTAGGTAGTATAATGCTGGAGCATTGTAGGCAGTATAATGCTGGAGCATTGTAGGTAGTATAATGCTGGAGCATTGTAGGTAGTATAATGCTGGAGCATTGTGGGCAGTATAATGCTGGAGCATTGTAGGTAGTATAATGCTGGAGCATTGTAGGTAGTATAATGCTGGAGCATTGTAGGTAGTATAATGCTGGAGCATTGTAGGTAGTATAATGCTGGAGCATTGTAGGTAGTATAATGCTGGAGCATTGTAGGTAGTATAATGATGGAGCATTGTAGGTAGTATAATGCTGGAGCATTGTAGGTAGTATAATGCTGGAGCATTGTAGGTAGTATAATGCTGGAGAATTGTAGGTAGTATAATGCTGGAACATTGTAGGTAGTATAATGCTGGAGCATTGAAGGTAGTATAATGATGGAGCATTGTAGGTAGAATAATGCTGGAGCATTGTAGGTAGTATAATGCTGGAGCATTGTAGGTAGTATATTGCTTGTAGGTAGTATAATGCTGGAGCATTGTAGGTAGTATAATGCTGGAGCATTGTAGGTAGTATAATGCTGGAGTATTGTAGGTAGTATAATGCTGGAGCATTGTAGGTAGTATAATGCTGGAGCATTGTAGGTAGTATAATGCTGGAGCATTGTAGGTAGTATAATGCTGGAGCATTGTAGGTAGTTTAATGCTGGAGCATTGTAGGTAGTATAATGATGGAGCATTGTAGGTAGTATAATTTGGAGCATTGTAGGTAGTAAAATGCTGGAGCATTGTAGGTAGTATAATGCTGGAGCATTGTAGGTAGTATAATGCTGGAGCATTGTAGGTAGTATAATGCTGGAGCATTGTAGGTAGTATAATGCTGGAGCATTGTAGGTAGTATAATGCTGGAGCATTGTAGGTAGTGTAATGCTGGAGTATTGTAGGTAGTATAATGCTGGAGCATTGTAGGTAGTATAATGCTGGAGCATTGTAGGTAGCATGCTGGAGTGTAGGTAGTATAATGCTGGAGCATTGTAGGTAGTATAATGCTGGAGCATTGTAGGTAGTATAATGCTGGAGCATTGTAGGTAGTATAATGCTGGAGCATTGTAGGTAGTATAATGCTGGAGCATTGTAGGTAGTATAATGCTGGAGCATTGTAGGTAGTATAATGCTGGAGCATTGTAGGTAGTATAATGCTGGAGCATTGTAGGTAGTATAATGCTGGAGCATTGTAGGTAGTATAATGCTGGAGCATTGTAGGTAGTATAATGCTGGAGCATTGTAGGTAGTATAATGCTGGAGCATTGTAGGTAGTATAATGCTGGAGCATTGTAGGTAGTATAATGCTGGAGCATTGTAGGTAGTATAATGCTGGAGCATTGTAGGTAGTATAATGCTGGAGCATTGTAGGTAGTATAATGCTGGAGCATTGTAGGTAGTATAATGCTGGAGCATTGTAGGTAGTATAATGCTGGAGCATTGTAGGTAGTATAATGCTGGAGCATTGTAGGTAGTATAATGCTGGAGCATTGTAGGTAGTATAATGCTGGAGCATTGTAGGTAGTATAATGCTGGAGCATTGTAGGTAGTATAATGCTGGAGCATTGTAGGTAGTATAATGCTGGAGCATTGTAGGTAGTATAATGCTGGAGCATTGTAGGTAGTGGAGCACTGTAGGTAGTATAATGCTGAAACATTGTAGGTAGTATAATGCTGGAGCATTGTAGGCAGTATAAAGCTGGAGCATTGTAGGTATTATAATGCTGGAGCATTGTAGTATAATGCTGGAACACAGCATAATGCTGGAGCATTGTGGGCAGTATAATGCTGGAGCATTGTAGGTAGTAATGCTGGAGCAGTATAATGCTGGAGCACTGTAGGTAGTATAATGCTGGAGCATTGTAGGTAGTATAATGCTGGAGCATTGTAGGTAGTATAATGCTGGAACATTGTGGGCAGCATAATGCTGGAGCATTGTAGGTAGTATAATGCTGTAGATGCTGGAGCATTGTAGGCATGCTGGAGCATTGTAGGTAGTATAATGCAGGAGCAATGCAGGCAGTATAATGCTGGAGCATTGTAAGTAGTATAATGGTAGACCATTGTAGGTAGTATAATGCTGGAGCATTGTAGGTAGTATAATGCTGGAGCATTGTAGGTAGTATAATGCTGGAGCATTGTAGGTAGTATAATGCTGGAGCATTGTAGGTAGTATAATGCTGGAGCATTGTAGGTAGTATAATGCTGGAGCATTGTAGGTAGTATAATGCTGGAGCATTGTAGGTAGTATAATGCTGGAGCATTGTAGGTAGTATAATGCTGGAGCATTGTAGGTAGTATAATGCTGGAGCATTGTAGGTAGTATAATGCTGGAGCATTGTAGGTAGTATAATGCTGGAGCATTGTAGGTAGTATAATGCTGGAGCATTGTAGGCATTACAATGCTGGAGCATTGTGGGCATTATAATGCTGGAGCATTGTAGGTAGTATAATGCTGGAGCATTGCAGGCAGTATAATGCTGGAGCATTGTAGGTAGTATAATGCTGGAGCATTGTGGGCAGTATAATGCTGGAGCATTGTAGGTAGTATAATGCTGGAGCATTGTAGGTAGTATAATGCTGGAGCATTGCAGGTAGTATAATGCTGGAGCATTAGGTAGGCAGTATAATGCTGGAGCATTGTAGGTAGTATAATGCTGGAGCATTGTAGGTAGTATAATGCTGGAGCATTGTGGGAAGTATAATGCTGGAACATTGTAGGTAGTATAATGCTGGAGCATTGTAGATAGTATAATGCTGGAGCATTGTGGGCAGTATAATGCTGAAGCATTGTAGGTAGTATATAGCAGGAGCATTGTTGGTAGTATAATGCTGGAGCATTGTAGGTAGTATAATGCTGGAGCATTGTATGTAGTATAATGATGGAGCATTGTAGGCAGTATAATGCTGGAGCATTGTAAGCAGTACAATGCTGGAGCATTGTAGGTAGTATAATGCTGGCGCATTGTTGGTAGTGTAATGCTGGAGCATTGTAGGCAGTATAATGCTGGAGCATTGTAGGTAGTATAATGCAGGAACATTGTGGGCAGTATAATGCTGGAGCATTGTAGGTAGTATAATGCTGGAGCATTGTGGGCAGTATAATGGTGGAGCATTGTAGGTAGTGTGATGCTGGAGCATTGTAGGTAGTATAATGCTTGAGCATTGTAGGTAGCATAATGCTGGAGAACTGTGGGCAGTATAATGCTGGAGCATTGTAGGTAGTATAGTGCTGGAGCATTGTAGGTAGTACAATGATGGAGCACTGTAGGTAGTATAATGCTGGAGCATTGTAGGTAGTATAATGCTGAAGTATTGTAGGTAGTATAATGATGGAGCATTGTAGGCAGTATAATGCTGGAGCATTGTAGGTAGTATAATGCTGGAGCATTGTAGGTAGTATAATGCTGAAGCATTGTATGTAGTACAATGCTGGAGCATTGTAGGTAGTATAATGCTGGAGCATTGTAGGTAGTATAATGCTGGAGCATTGTAGGCAGTATAATGCTGGAGCATTGTAGGTAGTATATTGCTGGAGCTTTGTGGGCAGTATAATGCTGTAGCATTGTAGATAGTATAATGCTGGAGCATTGTAGGTAGTATAATGCTGGAGCATTGTAGGTAGTATAATGCTAGAGCATTGTAGGTAGTATAATGCTGGAGCATTATAGGTAGTATAATGTTGGAGCATTGTAGGTAGTATAATGCTGAAGCATTGTAGGCAGTATAATGCTGGAGCATTTTGGGTAATATAATGCTGGAGCATTGTGGGCAGTATAATGTTGTAGCATTGTAGATAGTATAATGCTGGAGCATTGTAGGTAGTATAATGCTGGAGCATTGTAGGTAGTACAATGCTGGATCATTGTAGGTAGTATAATGCTGGAGCATTGTAGGTAGTATAATGCTGGAGCATTGTAGGCAGTATAATGCTGGAGCATTGTAGGTAGTATAATGCTGGAGCATTGTAGGTAGTATAATGCTGGAGCATTGTGGGCAGTATAATGCTGGAGCATTGTAGGTAGTGTGATGCTGGAGCATTGTAGGTAGTATAATGCTGGAGCATTGTAGGTAGTATAATGCTGGAGAACTGTGGGCAGTATAATGCTGGAGCATTGTAGGTAGTATAGTGCTGGAGCATTGTAGGTAGTACAATGATGGAGCACTCTAGGTAGTATAATGCTGGAGCATTGTAGGTAGTATAATGCTGGAGTATTGTAGGTAGTATAATGATGGAGCATTGTAGGCAGTATAATGCTGGAGCATTGTAGGTAGTATAATGCTGGAGCATTGCAGGTAGTATAATGCTGCATTGTAGGTTGTATAATGCTTTAGCATTGTAGGTAGTATATTGCTGGAGCATTGTAGGTAGTATAATGCTGGAGCATTGTAGGTAGTATAATGCTGGAGCATTGTAGGTAGTATAATGCTGGAGTATTGTAGGTAGTATAATGCTGCATTGTAGGTAGTATAATGCTGGCATTGTAGGTAGTAAGGTCATTGTAGGTAGTTTAATGCTGGAGCATTGTAGGTAGTTTTGTGGAGTATTGTAGTATAATGCTGGAGCATTGTTGTGGAGCATTGTAGGTATAATGCTGGAGCATTGTAGGTAGTATAATGCTGGAGCATTGTAGGTAGTATAATGCGGGAGCATTGTAGGTAGTATAATGCTGGAGCATTGTAGGTAGTATAATGCTGGAGCATTGTAGGTAGTATAATGCTGGAGCATTGTAGGTAGTATAATGCTGGAGCATTGTAGGTAGTATAATGCTGGAGCATTGTAGGTAGTATAATGCTGGAGCATTGCAGGCAGTATAATGCTGGAGCATTGTAGGTAGTATAATGCTGGAGCATTGTAGGTAGTATAATGCTGGAGCATTGTAGGTAGTATAATGCTGGAGCACTGTAGGCAGTATAATGCTGGAGCATTGTAGGTAGTATAATGCTAGAGCATTGCAGGCAGTATAATGCTGGACCACTGTAGGTAGTATAATGCTTGAGTATTGTAGGTAGTATAATGCTGGAGCATTGTAGGTAGTATAATGCTAGAGCATTATAGGTAGTATAATGCTGGAGCATTGTAGGTAGTATAATGCTGGAGCATTGTAGGTAGTATAATGATGGAGCATTGTAGGTAGTATAATGCTGGAGCATTGTAGGTAGTATAATGCTGGAGCATTGTAGGTAGTATAATGCTGGAGCATTGTAGGTAGTATAATGCTGGAGCATTGTAGGTAGTATAATGCTGGAGCATTGTAGGTAGTATAATGCTGGAGCATTGTAGGTAGTATAATGCTGGAGCATTGTAGGTATAATGCTGGAGCATTGTGGAGGTAGTATAAGGCTGGACCATTGTAGGTAGTATACTGCTGGAGCATTGTAGGTAGTATAATGCTGGAGCATTGTAGGTAGTATAATGCTGGAGCATTGTAGGTAGTATAATGCTGGAGCATTGTAGGTAGTATAATGCTGGAGCATTGTAGGTAGTATAATGCTGGAGCATTGTAGGTAGTATAATGCTGGAGCATTGTAGGTAGTATAATGCTGGAGCATTGTAGGTAGTATAATGCTGGAGCATTGTAGGTAGTATAATGCTGGAGCATTGTAGGTAATATAATGCTGGAGCATTGTAGGTAGTATAATGCTGGAGCATTGTAGGAAGTATAATGTGGAGTATTGTAGGAAGTATAATGCTGGAGCATTGTAGGTATTTTAATGCTGGAGCAATGTAGGCAGTATAATGCTGGAGCATTGTAGGCAGTATAATGCTGGAGCATTGTAGGCAGTATAATGCTGGAGCATTGTAGGTAGTATAATGCTGGAGCATTGTAGGTAGTATAATGCTGGAGCATTGTAGGAAGTATAATGCTGGAGCATTGTAGGTAGTATAATGCTGGAGCATTGTAGGTAGTATAATGCTGGAGCATTGTAGGTAGTATAATGCTGGAGCATTGTAGGTAGTATAATGCTGGAGCATTGTAGGTAGTATAATGCTGGAGCATTGTAGGTAGTATAATGCTGGAGCATTGTAGGTAGTATAATGCTGGAGCATTGTAGGTAGTATAATGCTGGAGCATTGTAGGTAGTATAATGCTGGAGCATTGTAGGTAGTATAATGCTGGAGCATTGTAGGTAGTATAATGCTGGAGCATTGTAGGTAGTATAATGCTGGAGCATTGTAGGTAGTATAATGCTGGAGCATTGTAGGTAGTATAATGCTGGAGCATTGTAGGTAGTATAATGCTGGAGCATTGTAGGAAGTATAATGCTGGAGCATTGTAGGTAGTATAATGCTGGAGCATTGTAGGTAGTATAATGCTGGAGCATTGTAGGTAGTATAATGCTGGAGCATTGTAGGTAGTATAATGCTGGAGCATTGTAGGTAGTATAATGCTGGAGCATTGTAGGTAGTATAATGCTGGAGCATTGTAGGTAGTATAATGCTGGAGCATTGTAGGTAGTATAATGCTGGAGCATTGTAGGTAGTATAATGCTGGAGCATTGTAGGTAGTATAATGCTGGAACATTGTAGGTAGTATAATGCTGGAGCATTGTGGGCATTGTGGGCAGTATAATGCTGGAGCATTGTAGGTAGTATATAGCAGGAGCATTGTTGGTAGTATAATGCTGGAGCATTGTAGGTAGTATAATGCTGGAGGAGCATTGTGGGCAGTATAATGCTGGAGCATTGTAGGTAGTATATTGCTGGAGCATTGTAGGTAGTATAATTGTAGGTAGTATAATGCTGGAGCATAATGCTATTGTAGGTAGTATAATGCTGGAGCATTGTAGGTAGTATAATGCTGAAGCATTGTAGGTAGTATAATGCTGGCATTGTAGGTAATATAATGATGGAGCATTGTAGGTAGTATAATGCTGGAGCATTGTAGGTAGTATAATGCTGGAGCATTGTAGGTAGTATAATGCTGGAGCATTGTAGGAAGTATAATGCTGGAGCATTGTAGGTAGTATAATGCTGGAGCATTGTAGGTAGTATAATGCTGGAGCATTGTAGGTAGTATAATGCTGGAGCATTGTAGGTAGTATAATGCTGGAGCATTGTAGGTAGTATAATGCTGGAGCATTGTAGGTAGTATAATGCTGGAGCATTGTAGGTAGTATAATGCTGGAGCATTGTGGGCAGTATAATGCTGGAGCATTGTAGGTATTTTAATGCTGGAGCATTGCAGGCAGTATAATGCTGGAGCATTGTAGGTAGTATAATGCTGGAGCATTGTAGGTAGTATAATGCTGGAGCATTGTAGGTAGTATAATGCTGGAGCATTGTAGGTAGTATAATGCTGGAGCATTGTAGGTAGTATAATGCTGGAGCATTGTAGGCAGTATAATGCTGGAGCATTGTAGACAGTATAATGTTGGAGCATTGTAGGTAGTATAATGCTGGAGCATTGTGGGTAGTATAATGCTGGAGCATTGTGGGCAGTATAATGCTGGAGCATTGTAGGTAGTATAATGCTGGAGCATTGTAGGCAGTATAATGCTGGAGCACTGTAGGTAGTATAATGCTGGAGCATTGTAGGTAGTATAATGCTGGAGCATTGTAGGTAGTATAATGCTGGAGCATTGTAGGTAGTATAATGCTGGAACATTGTGGGCAGCATAATGCTGGAGCATTGTATGCAGTATAATGCTGGAGCATTGTAGGTAGTGTAATGCTGGAGCATTGTTGGTAGTATAATGCTGGAGCATTGTAGGTAGTATAAAGCCGGAGCATTGTGGGCAGTATAATGCTGGAGCATTGTGGGCAGTATAATGCTGAAGCATTGTAGATAGTATAATGCTGGAGCATTGTGGGGAGTATAATGCTGGAGCACTGTAGGTAGTGTGATGCTGGAGCATTGTAGGTAGTATAATGCTGGAGCATTGTAGGTAGCATAATGCTGGAGAACTGTGGGCAGTATAATGCTGGAGCATTGTAGGTAGTATAGTGCTGGAGCATTGTAGGTAGTACAATGATGGAGCACTGTAGGTAGTATAATGCTGGAGCATTGTAGGTAGTATAATGCTGAAGTATTGTAGGTAGTATAATGATGGAGCATTGTAGGCAGTATAATGCTGGAGCATTGTAGGTAGTATAATGCTGGAGCATTGTAGGTAGTATAATGCTGAAGCATTGTATGTAGTACAATGCTGGAGCATTGTAGGTAGTATAATGCTGGAGCATTGTAGGTAGTATAATGCTGGAGCATTGTAGGCAGTATAATGCTGGAGCATTGTAGGTAGTATATTGCTGGAGCTTTGTGGGCAGTATAATGCTGTAGCATTGTAGATAGTATAATGCTGGAGCATTGTAGGTAGTATAATGCTGGAGCATTGTAGGTAGTATAATGCTAGAGCATTGTAGGTAGTATAATGCTGGAGCATTATAGGTAGTATAATGTTGGAGCATTGTAGGTAGTATAATGCTGAAGCATTGTAGGCAGTATAATGCTGGAGCATTTTGGGTAATATAATGCTGGAGCATTGTGGGCAGTATAATGCTGTAGCATTGTAGATAGTATAATGCTGGAGCATTGTAGGTAGTATAATGCTGGAGCATTGTAGGTAGTACAATGCTGGATCATTGTAGGTAGTATAATGCTGGAGCATTGTAGGTAGTATAATGCTGGAGCATTGTAGGCAGTATAATGCTGGAGCATTGTAGGTAGTATAATGCTGGAGCATTGTAGGTAGTATAATGCTGGAGCATTGTGGGCAGTATAATGCTGGAGCATTGTAGGTAGTGTGATGCTGGAGCATTGTAGGTAGTATAATGCTGGAGCATTGTAGGTAGCATAATGCTGGAGAACTGTGGGCAGTATAATGCTGGAGCATTGTAGGTAGTATAGTGCTGGAGCATTGTAGGTAGTACAATGATGGAGCACTGTAGGTAGTATAATGCTGGAGCATTGTAGGTAGTATAATGCTGGAGTATTGTAGGTAGTATAATGATGGAGCATTGTAGGCAGTATAATGCTGGAGCATTGTAGGTAGTATAATGCTGGAGCATTGTAGGTAGTATAATGCTGGAGCATTGTAGGTTGTATAATGCTATAGCATTGTAGGTAGTATAATGCTGGAGCATTGTAGGTAGTATAATGCTGGAGCATTGTAGGTAGTATAATGCTGGAGCATTGTAGGTAGTATAATGCTGGAGTATTGTAGGTAGTATAATGCTGGAGCATTGTAGGTAGTATAATGCTGGATCATTGTAGGTAGTTTAATGCTGGATCATTGTAGGTAGTTTAATGCTGGAGCATTGTAGGTAGTTATAATGCTGGAGCTGGAGTATTGTAGGTAGTTTAATGCTGGAGCTGGAGCATTGTAGGTAGTATAATGCTGGAGCATTGTAGGTAGTATAATGCTGGAGCATTGTAGGTAGTATAATGCTGGATCATTGTAGGTAGTATAATGCTGGAGCATTGTAGGTAGTATAATGCTGGAGCATTGTAGGTAGTATAATGCTGGAGCATTGTAGGTAGTATAATGCTGGAGCATTGTAGGTAGTATAATGCTGGAGCATTGTAGGTAGTATAATGCTGGAGCATTGTAGGTAGTATAATGCTGGAGCATTGTAGGTAGTATAATGCTGGAGCATTGTAGGTAGTATAATGCTGGAGCATTGTAGGTAGTATAATGCTGGAGCATTGTAGGTAGTATAATGCTGGAGCATTGTAGGTAGTATAATGCTGAAACATTGTAGGTAGTATAATGCTGGAGCACTGTAGGCAGTATAATGCTGGAGCATTGTAAGTAGTATAATGCTGGAGCATTGTAGGTAGTATAATGCTGGAGCATTGTAGGTAGTATAATGCTGGATGCTGGAGTATTGCAGGTAGTATAATGCTGGAGCATTGTAGGTAGTACAATGCTGTAGCATTGTAGGTAGTATAATGCTGGAGCATTGTAGGTAGTGTAATGCTGGAGCATTGAAGGTAGTATAATGCTGGAGCATTGTCGGCAGTATAATGTTGGAGCATTGTAGGTAGTATTGTAGGTAGTATAATGCTGGAGCATAATGCTAGCATTGTAGTATAATGCTGGAACATTGTAGGTAGTATAATGCTGGAGCATTGTAGGTAGTATAATGCTGGAGCATTGTAGGTAGTATAATGCTGGAGCATTGTAGGTAGTATAATGCTGGAGCATTGTAGGTAGTATAATGCTGGAGCATTGTAGGTAGTATAATGCTGGAGCATTGTAGGTAGTATAATGCTGGAGCATTGTAGGTAGTATAATGCTGGAGCATTGTAGGTAGTATAATGCTGGAGCATTGTAGGTAGTATAATGCTGGAGCATTGTAGGTAGTATAATGCTGGAGCATTGTAGGTAGTATAATGCTGGAGCATTGTAGGTAGTATAATGCTGGAGCATTGTAGGTAGTATAATGCTGGAGCATTGTAGGTAGTATAATGCTGGAGCATTGTAGGTAGTATAATGCTGGAGCATTGTAGGTAGTATAATGCTGGAGCATTGTAGGTAGTATAATGCTGGAGCATTGTAGGTAGTATAATGCTGGAGCATTGTAGGTAGTATAATGCTGGAGCATTGTAGGTAGTATAATGCTGGAGCATTGTAGGTAGTATAATGCTGGAGCATTGTAGGTAGTATAATGCTGGAGCATTGTAGGTAGTATAATGCTGGAGCATTGTAGGTAGTATAATGCTGGAGCATTGTAGGTAGTATAATGCTGGAGCATTGTAGGTAGTATAATGCTGGAGCATTGTAGGTAGTATAATGCTGGAGCATTGTAGGTAGTATAATGCTGGAGCATTGTAGGTAGTATAATGCTGGAGCATTGTAGGTAGTATAATGCTGGAGCATTGTAGGTAGTATAATGCTGGAGCATTGTAGGTAGTATAATGCTGGAGCATTGTAGGTAGTATAATGCTGGAGCATTGTAGGTAGTATAATGCTGGAGCATTGTAGTATAATGCTGGAGCATTGTAGGTATTTATAATGCTGGAGCATTGTAGGTAGTATAATGCTGGAGCATTGTAGGTAGTAGTATAATGCTGGAGCATTGTAGGTAGTATAATGCTGGAGCATTGTAGGTAGTATAATGCTGGAGCATTGTAGGTAGTATAATGCTGGAGCATTGTAGGTAGTATAATGCTGGAGCATTGTAGGTAGTATAATGCTGGAGCATTGTAGGTAGTATAATGCTGGAGCATTGTAGGTAGTATAATGCTGGAGCATTGTAGGTAGTATAATGCTGGAGCATTGTAGGTAGTATAATGCTGGAGCATTGTAGGTAGTATAATGCTGGAGCATTGTAGGTAGTATAATGCTGGAGCATTGTAGGTAGTATAATGCTGGAGCATTGTAGGTAGTATAATGCTGGAGCATTGTAGGTAGTATAATGCTGGAGCATTGTAGGTAGTATAATGCTGGAGCATTGTAGGTAGTATAATGCTGGAGCATTGTAGGAAGTATAATGCTGGAGCATTGTAGGTAGTATAATGCTGGAGCATTGTAGGTAGTATAATGCTGGAGCATTGTAGGTAGTATAATGCTGGAGCATTGTAGGTAGTATAATGCTGGAGCATTGTAGGTAGTATAATGCTGGAGCATTGTAGGTAGTATAATGCTGGAGCATTGTAGGTAGTATAATGCTGGAGCATTGTAGGTAGTATAATGCTGGAGCATTGTAGGTAGTATAATGCTGGAGCATTGTAGGTAGTATAATGCTGGAGCATTGTAGGTAGTATAATGCTGGAGCATTGTAGGTAGTATAATGCTGGAGCATTGTAGGTAGTATAATGCTGGAGCATTGTAGGTAGTATAATGCTGGAGCATTGTAGGTAGTATAATGCTGGAGCATTGTAGGTCGTAGTATAATGCTGGAGCATTGCAGG
Organism: Cherax quadricarinatus; assembly: GCF_038502225.1. Taxonomy (NCBI): domain Eukaryota; kingdom Metazoa; phylum Arthropoda; class Malacostraca; order Decapoda; family Parastacidae; genus Cherax; species Cherax quadricarinatus. The sequence goes on from NW_027200897.1 coordinate 13,583, forward strand.
TAGTATAATGCTGGAGCATTGTAGGTAGTACAATGCTGTAGCATTGTAGGTAGTATAATGCTGGAGCATTGTAGGTAGTGTAATGCTGGAGCATTGAAGGTAGTATAATGCTGGAGCATTGTGGTCAATATAATGTTGGAGCATTGTAGGTAGCATAATGCAGGAGCATTGTAGGTTGTATGATGCTGGAGCATTGCAGGCAGTATAATGCTGGAGCATTGTAGGTAGCATAATGCTGGAGCATTGAAGGTAGTATAATGCTGGAGCATTGAAGGTAGTATAATGCTGGAGCATTGTAGGTAGTATAATGCTGGAGCATTGTAGGTAGTATAATGCTGGATCATTGTAGGTAGTATAATGCTGGAGCATTGTAGGTAGTATAATGCTGGAGCATTGTAGGTAGTATAATGCTGGAGCATTGTAGGTAGTATAATGCTGGAGCATTGTAGGTAGTATAATGCTGGAGCATTGTAGGCAGTATAATGCTGGAGCATTGTAGGTAGTATAATGCTGGAGCATTGTAGGTAGTATAATGCTGGAGCATTGTAGGTATTGTGGGCAGTATAATGCTGGAGCACTGTAGGTAGTATAATGCTGGAGCATTGTAGGTAGTATAATGCTGGAGCATTGCAGGTAGTATAATGCTGGAGCATTAGGTAGGCAGTATAATGCTGGAGCATTGTAGGTAGTATAATGCTGGAGCATTGTAGGTAGTATAATGCTGGAGCATTGTAGGTAGTATAATGCTGGAGCATTGTAGGTAGTATAATGCTGGAGCATTGTAGGTAGTATAATGCTGGAGCATTGTAGGTAGTATAATGCTGGAGCATTGTAGGTAGTATAATGCTGGAGCATTGTAGGTAGAATAATGCTGGAGCATTGTAGGTAGTATATTGCTGAAGCATTGTAGGCAATATAATGCTGGAGCACTGTAATTAGTATAATGCTGGAGCATTGTAGGTAGTATAATGCTGGAGCATTGCAAGGAGTATAATGCTGGATCATTGTAGGCAGTATAATGCTGGAGCATTGTAGGTAGTATAATGCTGGAGCATTGTAGGTAGTATAATGCTGGAGCATTGTGGGCAGTATAATGCTGGAACATTGTAGGTAGTATAATTCAGGAACATTGTAGGTAGTATAATGCTGGAGCATTGTAGATAGTATAATGCTGGAGCATTGTGAGCAGTATAATGCTGAAGCACTATAGGTAGTATAATGCTGGAGCATTGCAGGTAGTATAATGCTGGAGCATTGTAGGTAGTATAATGCTTGAGAATTGTAGGTAGTATAATGATGGAGCATTGTAGGCAGTATAATGCTGGAGCATTGTAAGTAGTATAATGCTGGAGCATTGTAGGTAGTATAATGCTGGCGCATTGCAGGTAGTATAATGCTGGAGCATTGTAGGTAGTATAATGATGGAGCATTGTAGGTAGTATAAGGCAGGAACATTGTGGGCAGTATAATGCTTGAGCATTGTAGGTAGTATAATGCTGGAGCATTGTGGGCAGTATAATGCTGGAGCATTGTGGGCAGTATAATGCTGAAGCATTGTAGATTGTATAATGCTGGAGCATTGTGGGGAGTATAATGCTGGAGCATTGTGGGGAGTATAATGCTGGAGCACTGTAGGTAGTATAATGCTGGAGCATTGTAGGCAGTATAATGCTGGAGCATTGTAGGTAGTATAATGCTGGAGCATTGTAGGTAGTATAATGCTGGAGCACTGTAGGCAGTATAATGCTGGAGCATTGTAGGTAGTATAATGCTGGGGCATTGTAGGTAGTGTAATGCTGGCGCATTGTAGGTAGTATATTGCTGGAGCATTGTAGGTAGTATAATGCGGGAGCATTGTAGGTAGTATAATGCTGGAGCATTGAAGGTAGTATAATGCTGGAGCATTGTAGGTAGTATAATGATGGAGCATTGTAGGTAGTATAATGCTGGAGCATTGCAGGCAATATAATGCTGGAGCATCGTAGGTAGTATGATGCTGGAGCATTGTAGGTAGTATAATGCTGGAGCATTGTAGGTAGTGTAATGCGGGAGCATTGTAGGTAGTATAATGCTGGAGCATTGAAGGTAGTATTATGCTGGAGAATTGTAGGTAGTATAATGCTGGAGCATTGTAGGTAGTATAATGCTGGATCATTGTAGGTAGTATAATGCTGGAGCATTGTAGGTAGTATAATGCTAGAGCATTGTAGGTAGTATAATGCTGGAGCACTGTAGGCAGTATAATGCTGGAGCATTGTAGGTAGTATAATGCTGGAGCATTGTTGGTAGTATAATGATGGAGCATTGTAGGTAGTATAATGATGGAGCATT
>NW_027200898.1:0-15904 GCF_038502225.1 Cherax quadricarinatus
TAATAATCATCATAATTCATCCTTTAAAAAGGGTTGCATAGGCACATATTTCCACGTCAAATTAAGAGGAATAATTATTAACTAGGCCACTCTTAATAAGACTGGCCTAGTTAATAATGGGCAAGTCTAGCAAAAGAGGGATTGTCTCTTTTGCAAGGGTATTCATTTCTCCAAGATTTGTAATGCTTATGATTCAAGGGATGTTAGAGTGGTAAGGATGGAAGAAATTGATAGATGTATCAGGTGTTAAGGCAGTCATAATGTAAAGGACTGTTATGCCAGACTGAATAATTGCTATCAATGCCACAAGGGAAGGCATCATATAGTAGTGTCTAAGGATTTGTATAGTGATAATAATAATGATGATAATGATAATAATGTTGATGACCCTGACACAGCAGTTACTAATGTAAAAATTGCAGCTAATGTTAATGATGATGGCATAGCTGAAGTAGCCTTACCTGTGGTGAATGCAAAAATTCGGGTTAAAAGGCATAAATCAAAATATGTAACTGTATTACTGGACCAAAAATCACAATTAACTTTCATAAAAAGCAGTTGTCTTAATGATATGAAACTGCAGATGGGGGATCCTACAAATCTAAAATTATCTGGTTTTCTGTCAAATAAAACGGCACAGTTGTACGACACTGTATGTAAACGCCGGCTTGGGCAATGAGACAAAACGTATAAATGCAGTTATAGTGATAGGCTTCCACAGAATATCTCTACAATAGGGTTTAGTGAAGCTACTGAGAAGCTTGCACAAAATAGAGTACCACAAAATAGAGTACAATTGGCACCCTCTTGTGTGAATAAATGACTCAGTGGGGCCAATAGATCTTCTAATAGGGATTGATTATTATGCTACATTTGTCCAGGGTATGGTAAGGAAAAGTGGTGTCAATGTTCTTAAAACAGCAGGAGGCCATGTAATATGGTAAGCTTGCTCGCTCTAATAATTAATAACTATAGGGAACAGTAAGTATTTCTCATTGTTATAATCTAATAATTGTGTCAATAAATTAATAAAGAGGTGGAACTAAATTATCGTTCACAGGTAAATTTTAAAAGGTTCCTGGGCTAGGTGCAACACCTAGCTCTGTTGAGCGCATGATCTTTGTAGGATTGCATGCTTTAGTAAAAAGCTAAGAGAATTCTTGGCTTCATATCTAGAAGTATAAATAATAGAAGTCCTCAGGTTGTTCTTCAACTCTATATATCCTTGGTTAGGCCTCATTTAGACTATGCTGTTCAGTTCTGGTCACCGTATTGCAGAATGGATATAAATGCTCTGGAAAACGTACAGAGGAGGATGACAAAGATGATCCCAAGTATCAGAAATTTTCCTATGAGGATAGACTGAGGGCCCTGAATCTGTACTCTCTTGAAAGGCGTAGAATTAGGGGGGATATGATCGAGGTATATATATATATATATATATATATATATATATATATATATATATATATATATATATATATATATATATATATATATATATATATATATATATATATATATATATATATATATATATATATATATATATATATATATATATATATATATATACCCTTGCTACAGCTGGATGCCCTGCCGAGAGGGAGCCACGATCCCTTGCAGCAAACAATACCCACAACCCAGCAAACCGCCCCGACGGGATCACCATCTATCCTTGGAAGAATGGCAAGCTCTTAGCATGGGACTATACCTGTGTGTCCACACTGGCTGACACCTATATCCATCACAGTGTGGGGCGACAGGGAGGAGCTGCTGACCACAGGGAGGAGTACAAGATCAGCAAGTACAGGGACATTAGCCAACAGTATCAATTTGTCGCAGTGGGATCAGAGACCTTGGGATCATGGGGAAAAAATGTCACACGTTTCCTTAAAGAATTGGGTTCCAGACTCATCGACACCACCAGGGACCCAAGGGCAGCCACTTTCATGTTCCAGCGCCTCAGCGTCGCCATTCAGAGGGGAAATGCATGCTTATATATATATATATATATATATATATATATATATATATATATATATATATATATATATATATATATATATATATATATATATATATGTCGTGCCGAATAGGCAGAACTTGCGATCTTGGCTTAAATAGCAACGCTCATCTTGCCATATAGGACAAGCGAAAATTTGTGTATGCAATAATTTCGCCAAAATCATTCTGAACCTAACGAAAAAAAATATATTTCACTGTGTTTGTTTAGTATTAAATTATTGTAAACAAATCTAAAATATATTTAGTTGGGTTAGGCTAAAATAAATTGTTCTTGTTATAATAAGGTTAGGTAAGTTTTCTAAGATTCTTTTGGAGCAAAATTAAAATTTTTTACATTAACATTAATGAAAAAAATATATCTTTAAACGTATAAGAGAAAATTTTAGAAAGGACTTAATTTTAAATGAGTTCTTGCTAATTGACCAGTTTTACATATTCGGCACGACATATATATATTTATATATATATATATATATTATATATATATATTATATATATATATATATATATATATATATATATATATATAATATATGAATGTGTAAATTCAAGAATTATGTGGATTAAAGTAAAGGTTGGATGCGAGAAGTGGGTCATAATAAGCGTGTATGCACCTGGAGAAGAGAGGAATGCAGAGGAGAGAGAGAGATTTTGGGAGATGTTAAGTGAATGTATAGGAGCCTTTGAACCAAGTGAGAGAGTAATTGTGGTAGGGGACTTGAATGCTAAAGTAGGAGAAACTTTTAGAGAGGGTGTGGTAGGTAAGTTTGGGGTGCCAGGTGTAAATGATAATGGGAGCCCTTTGATTGAACTTTGTATAGAAAGGGGTTTAGTTATAGGTAATACATATTTTAAGAAAAAGAGGATAAATAAGTATACACGATATGATGTAGGGCGAAATGACAGTAGTTTGTTGGATTATGTATTGGTAGATAAAAGACTGTTGAGTAGACTTCAGGATGTACATGTTTATAGAGGGGCCACAGATATATCAGATCACTTTCTAGTTGTAGCTACACTGAGAGTAAAAGGTAGATGGGATACAAGGAGAATAGAAGCATCAGGGAAGAGAGAGGTGAAGGTTTATAAACTAAAAGAGGAGGCAGTTAGGGTAAGATATAAACAGCTATTGGAGGATAGATGGGCTAATGAGAGCATAGGCAATGGGGTCGAAGAGGTATGGGGTAGGTTTAAAAATGTAGTGTTAGAGTGTTCAGCAGAAGTTTGTGGTTACAGGAAAGTGGGTGCAGGAGGGAAGAGGAGCGATTGGTGGAATGATGATGTAAAGAGAGTAGTAAGGGAGAAAAAGTTAGCATATGAGAAGTTTTTACAAAGTAGAAGTGATGCAAGGAGGGAAGAGTATATGGAGAAAAAGAGAGAAGTTAAGAGAGTGGTGAAGCAATGTAAAAAGAGAGCAAATGAGAGAGTGGGTGAGATGTTATCAACAAATTTTGTTGAAAATAAGAAAAAGTTTTGGAGTGAGATTAACAAGTTAAGAAAGCCTAGAGAACAAATGGATTTGTCAGTTAAAAATAGGAGAGGAGAGTTATTAAATGGAGAGTTAGAGGTATTGGGAAGATGGAAGGAATATTTTGAGGAATTGTTAAATGTTGATGAAGATAGGGAAGCTGTGATTTCGTGTATAGGGCAAGGAGGAATAACATCTTGTAGGAGTGAGGAAGAGCCAGTTGTGAGTGTGGGGGAAGTTCGTGAGGCAGTAGGTAAAATGAAAGGGGGTAAGGCAGCCGGGATTGATGGGATAAAGATAGAAATGTTAAAAGCAGGTGGGGATATAGTTTTGGAGTGGTTGGTGCAATTATTTAATAAATGTATGGAAGAGGGTAAGGTACCTAGGGATTGGCAGAGAGCATGCATAGTTCCTTTGTATAAAGGCAAAGGGGATAAAAGAGAGTGCAAAAATTATAGGGGGATAAGTCTGTTGAGTGTACCTGGTAAAGTGTATGGTAGAGTTATAATTGAAAGAATTAAGAGTAAGACGGAGAATAGGATAGCAGATGAACAAGGAGGCTTTAGGAAAGGTAGGGGGTGTGTGGACCAGGTGTTTACAGTGAAACATATAAGTGAACAGTATTTAGATAAGGCTAAAGAGGTCTTTGTGGCATTTATGGATTTGGAAAAGGCGTATGACAGGGTGGATAGGGGGGCAATGTGGCAGATGTTGCAAGTGTATGGTGTAGGAGGTAGGTTACTGAAAGCAGTGAAGAGTTTTTACGAGGATAGTGAGGCTCAAGTTAGAGTATGTAGGAAAGAGGGAAATTTTTTCCCAGTAAAAGTAGGCCTTAGACAAGGATGTGTGATGTCACCGTGGTTGTTTAATATATTTATAGATGGGGTTGTAAGAGAAGTAAATGCGAGGGTCTTGGCAAGAGGCGTGGAGTTAAAAGATAAAGAATCACACACAAAGTGGGAGTTGTCACAGCTGCTCTTTGCTGATGACACTGTGCTCTTGGGAGATTCTGAAGAGAAGTTGCAGAGATTGGTGGATGAATTTGGTAGGGTGTGCAAAAGAAGAAAATTAAAGGTGAATACAGGAAAGAGTAAGGTTATGAGGATAACAAAAAGATTAGGTGATGAAAGATTGAATATCAGATTGGAGGGAGAGAGTATGGAGGAGGTGAACGTATTCAGATATTTGGGAGTGGACGTGTCAGCGGATGGGTCTATGAAAGATGAGGTGAATCATAGAATTGATGAGGGAAAAAGAGTGAGTGGTGCACTTAGGAGTCTGTGGAGACAAAGAACTTTGTCCTTGGAGGCAAAGAGGGGAATGTATGAGAGTATAGTTTTACCAACGCTCTTATATGGGTGTGAAGCGTGGGTGATGAATGTTGCAGCGAGGAGAAGGCTGGAGGCAGTGGAGATGTCATGTCTGAGGGCAATGTGTGGTGTGAATATAATGCAGAGAATTCGTAGTTTGGAAGTTAGGAGGAGGTGCGGGATTACCAAAACTGTTGTCCAGAGGGCTGAGGAAGGGTTGTTGAGGTGGTTCGGACATGTAGAGAGAATGGAGCGAAACAGAATGACTTCAAGAGTGTATCAGTCTGTAGTGGAAGGAAGGCGGGGTAGGGGTCGGCCTAGGAAGGGTTGGAGGGAGGGGGTAAAGGAGGTTTTGTGTGCGAGGGGCTTGGACTTCCAGCAGGCATGCGTGAGCGTGTTTGATAGGAGTGAATGGAGACAAATGGTTTTTAATACTTGACGTGCTGTTGGAGTGTGAGCAAAGTAACATTTATGAAGGGATTCAGGGAAACCGGCAGGCCGGACTTGAGTCCTGGAGATGGGAAGTACAGTGCCTGCACTCTGAAGGAGGGGTGTTAATGTTGCAGTTTAAAAACTGTAGTGTAAAGCACCCTTCTGGCAAGACAAATGATGGTGAAAGTTTTTCTTTTTCGGGCCACCCTGCCTTGGTGGGAATCGGCCGGTGTCATATGCTCTTCATATTTCCTTGATAATATATCAAGGAACAATGCTTATTAAAGTGTGGAGAAATATTCTCCAGGAGGGGGGTATCAGCCCCTTCAGCCCCTTTCAGCCCCTTTTCAGCCCTGAGGGGCCCAGCCCTCTCAGAAGGGGCAAATATCTTGTTTACTGCTACAGTGAATAATTGATCGCAGATGCAGTACGAGTATGCGACGTGGTCAAGCGACCGCTGCTCCTTGCAGTCCAGTGTTGCAGAGTGTATTTTAATAAGAGACAGTACATCTCTTACTTTAGCAGGACAATTAAGGAAAATCCTGCTCCCACTTTATTACCATAGTAAAGATAGTGGACATTGTTGTCTATGCTTAAGACAGCAAGAATCAAACATTCTGCTTTGCTTCATCGAGGAAGTGGCAAGGAAGCAAAAGTACTATGTCAGCTTTTTTTTTGTGCAAGGGGCAGTGACGGCATGGGGCGCTGTGGCGTCTTCTGATTACTTTTGACTCTACTGAGAGTGACACTGACGCCAGGATAACGAACAAAGAACACTGATCTGTGCGTTAGTGTGAACAAAGTGTCTCATAAAACACAATAAACACTTAAGAGAAGTGTGATCAGCTTCCTTAGTGATAAGATTGTGAACAATAAAGACAAATCTTGTGGAACATAGTGTACCAGTGTGCGTATTCCTAGACTATGGAAGACGTGGACATCCAAGGACACTTCAGCTTCTATCAAGTCACCGATATCTGTCGAAGGTGTGAAGAACACCATAGCTCACGCTACAAGAGCAAGGTAGGTTACGAATTTCTTGTAGTACGGGGGACTGCGCAGTTCTTGAGTCGCAAGGAGTTTGTAATCAACCTATAGTCGGCAGTAAGGTGCGGACTTTTGAGTCCAAACAAGTATGTAATTTGTCAGCAATCAGTGAATGAAATATGCTGACATAACACCCCCTAGGGGTAATTTATAATCTTACAAATTATAACTCTTTACAGCCCGTTGAGAGATGACTTCGACAGCTTCTCAAGACCTCGTCTGCAGGGGCGGCTGTGCAGGCGATGAGCTGTCTTTCTAAGTTAAGTCTAAGCACCTCGCTTTTAAAACCACCTATACTTTAAACTTAACTGGTAATGCCATTTCTCAACATTGCTACTGCTGTTATCGTTATCGTCGTTGTTGTGTTGTTATTGTTGCTGCTGTTATGGTTGTCGTTGTTGTTGTTGCTACTGTTATCGTTGTCGTCGTTGTTGTCTGTTGCGTTATCCTAGCTAGAGTCAGGAGTGTCATGTAGACAGGGCAAGACGTCTCTGTCCTTCAACATGCCGTGTGCTTGCATCTCGTAGTGCCGCCTCGAATTCTGATCTTCCTCACCTGGAAGTTGAGGTAGCATTAGAGATGGAGATATTTAGTGTCAAAAGCCTTACACAAATAACCCGCATATAAAAGAGAGAAGCTTACGACGACTTTTTGGTCCGACTTGGACCATTTACAAAGTCACACTAACGAGAAGTAGAGCAGGAAGGGGTATATATAGACAGGAAGAGGTAGTGATGGTGGTGGTAGTAGTAGTAGTAGTAGTAGTAGTAGTAGTAGTAGTAGTAGTAGTAGTAGCAGCAGCAGTGGTAGCAGTAGTAGTAGTGGGGAATAAGGAGGACGAGCCAGTCAAATACAAAGAAAGGGTATTTTAAAATACCCCTTCCTGCTCTACTTCTCGTTATTGTGACTTTGTAAATGGTCCAAGTCGGACCGAAACGTCGTCGTAAGCTCCTCTCTTCTATATGCGGGTTATCTGTGTATCGTTCCAGTCACGGTATTATGCCTTTTTTGTTATTTATGTCAAAAGCCTCATTGAAAATTAATTTCCTACATTTCAAACTGTCTTGGTAATGCTGTGTGTTTCAGAAAGAGGATAAACTGATAAAACTTTCTTTGACAAAAATCCGCCATTTCAAATTTTATGTGAAGATGTGCCTCTTGCAATGTTTATTTTCATAATATAGAAAATTTTAAATACAATTTAATGAGGTAAAGGACTTTATATTAATCTGTACATTCATTAGGAAAAACGTACTTACAAAATAATTATAGGCATTGAATAAAATGATGAAGAATAATTTAAATCCTGGTTGCAGTTCTTGTAAAAAAAATTTATAGTAAAAGTTACTAGAATGGTTATTATATTGATGGGAGTACCTGTAAAAGCACTGTATGAAAAGTGAAGAATATTAATATTTTAAAAACTCCTTTTCAAACTAATTAATAATTTTCATATTGCTCACAGCAGTCGCATCAGTTGCCGTTCAGTTGGAGAGGGCGGTCACTGATACCCTGAGGGAAGCATTAGGTACAGAAACCTGAGTATAATGGACAGATATCAGTTTAAAAGGAATATATAATTCAAGCCTAAATCACTATGAGTTTGAATATCTAAAATGCATTAACATTAGAGTGAACATTAATTATTCACCTTCAACATTAACAGTGGTTCTCTGCCCAGAGAAACCAGCATCTCCCTCCCAAAGCCTACGTGTGTTGTAAGTGTGCTTGGTAAACATATTTTCTGGGTTATTATTAGCATATTGTCTAACATACAGATCATGGAAGCCACACATTGCGGTTAAGTTTGATAACAAGACTTCTCTCTGCTTACTAGAGTACTGAGAAATATTTATATGACCAAGATGTGGACGATATTAATTTAACTATTTATAGAAAAATCGGCTAGGTTAATTAATGTACCAGAGTAAATAATATAATAATAATAATAATAATAATAATAATAATAATAATAATAATAATAATAATAATAATAATAATAATAATAATATCTTTATTTACTACAAGTACATGTACAAGGTATACAGGCCTAGCTGACGCCACTGACATACTACTATATAGAAAGCCGCTTGTTATGCTGAGCATTTCGGGGCAAATTAGGTCAGTGTCCCAGGATGCGACCCACATCAGTCGACAAACACGCAGGTACCCATTTTAAACTGATGGGTGAACAGGGACAGGGGCAGGGACAGCAGGTGTCTTATAGAAACATGTCCCCAATGTTTTCCAGCCTTACCGGAGGAGATTCGAACCCCGGACCTCAGTGTGTGAGATGAGTGCAATAGCGATCGAGCTACAGGACACCGTAGGTTTAAGAACATTAAACTATGTAAAATATTTCAAAGTGCTGGAGAGAGAAAAGGATAGAAATATCGATATTAATGTAGATACAGAGAGATAAATAATTTTTTTACAGTAATTAACAAGGTGTCATTTGGAGAGGAATGAAGAACATTACTGTAATTAAATAATAACAGCGTCGATAATGAACGAGGAATGTAACTTTTAATATATTAATTAATGTACGCACTTAATTAATCCAATAATAAAAAAAGAATATACACAATCAGATACCAAGAGACGAATCTAATACCCTTTACTTTTAAATTTCAACTCATTTATCTATTATATGGAGACGGAATCAACTGTGATAGGTTGCCTGTGTATTTCAACATCCAAGGTATGTCAGTTGACAACCTATCACTCTTGTTTTCCCTCTCCATGTAGGTATTAACATCACATTCACAAGTGCTCATTACACTTCGATGCGCCATCACTATGTTATGTATAAATTGTGTTTTCTAATGAAGTTGAATAATTTTATGATTTTTAACATTCACCTTAAAACATTCTCTGGTTTCCCTTATCCATGGATTGCATGGAACTGCACTCTGCCCAGGTCTGACACATAGAGCTCTAAATTCGCCAAGAACTTATGAAACCTCTGTCTCATACCTTGAATATTCTATGGAGGAGGAGCCTGGACACAAGCATCATCCCACAATCATTGTAAAAGAAATATAGGCCGATAGCACAAGATATCTAATCAAATGGGATGTCAACACTTTCACAACCCAGTAATAATTGCTTGACCATTACGACGTGGTCATGGATGCGGTGAAACACAAGCAAATGGTAGATGTAGTGTACACTGACTTTGCGAAAGTCTTTCACATGTGTGACTATGGTGTAAAAGCCCACAAAATACGTGAAAAAGAAATAACCGGAAAAGAAGGTATTGGATATTTAATTTTCAGATCAATAGAACCCAAAGAGTAACAGTGAACCTCTAGATTAAAATCAGAAGATGTCGTAATGAAAAGTTGTTTTCTTTCTTTCTCATATCCTACATAGACAGAGGGTATTAGAATCTATGAGAATTACATCCAATGAGAACACAGCACACCTCCAAGCTGATGCAAAGAAAGTCTTCCAGTGTGCCACTGACAGAGGACAAGTTTCAGTTAATCCGTCATAGAAATATTATGGACATAAAGACTGAAACAGAGTATGAGACATACTCGAATCAATCAACTGAGCCTAAGACTAATGTGAGAGAATATCTCACCAACAATGACCACAACAGCTTCACTATAACAGCCGCAAGGGAAATGATAGGCTGGATAACTGGAACTTTCAAAATATGATAAACCAAGGCAGTGATGATACTCTTCAAGTCACCTGCTCTCTTTAAGCTGGATTACTGCTGCACTCTAACAGCTCCATTCAAGTTAGTTAGTTAGCTCCATTCAAGGTAGGAGAAATTACAAACGTGGAAAAAGTGCACAGAGCCTTCACTGCTCGCATAGATTTAACCTAGTAGTCAAGCATCTAATTACTGGGCATGTTTGAGACCCCTAAATCTGAACTCGTTGAAATAAAATAAGCATAGAAAACATTAAATATTGAAAATTCAAGGACATTAGTCCCAAATCTGCACACACAAATAGTTCCCATGGAATAGGTCCGGCAGACAGTGCAAAAGCTTCCATTCCCCCAGTGAAAAGCGAGGGCGCCGTGAGTAAACTTAGGGAAAACTCAGTATGCGTGAAAAGTCCAAGATTTTTCAATACCCTCCCTTCATACATAACGGATATTACCGCTACACCCCTGGCTGTGTTCACGAGAGAGAGTCAGACAAGGTCCCCAAGCGGACTGTGGCTCGGCTAGCACCAACAGCTTGCTGATCAGGTCATCAACTAAGAAGCCTGGTCTGGAGCAGGGCTGCTGAGGCTTAAACCATGGAAACACAGGGTAGACTCCAGGTAGTGGGAGGGAAATGGACAGAGAGGAGCGAATAACCTAGTGATTATTCACACTTGGTTAAAATTTGTTAGACATTACAACAGCATGTTGCAAAATATTTTCTGTTATTTGTTTGGGTAAATGAATATTTTAATTATTTATCACTCCTGCTCAAGTCTTACCTTGAAACATCCGAGAAATTTTCTTAGAAATTAATACTGAAACATAGAGACCTGGGTTTTGAAGGTCACACCAAAAAGATTCGTGGAGCAAGTAACAAATATTTGCATTTTTATTTGAAGAAAATCTTTTAAACTCATAATTGCTCGTCAGCTTTTATCTAAGAACTGTTTTCGTCAGCTCTATTTTATTGTACAGGAGGCTTCTTTAGCTGTGTCACTGTTGTACATATCTCAGTGCCAACCACAGTAAAATAAATTTTTTTCTGCAGTTTACTACAACATTAGAGAGTTGCAGTAAGCAACGCCCCAGCGTGTACCGTTTTTTTTTTATCCTGTCCTATATAAGAACTGCTATCTAAAAGGTCTGTCCTGTGAAAGATCTGTCCTCTAAAAGGACTGTCCTCTGAAAGAACTGTCCTCTAAAAGGACTGTCCTCTAAAAGGACTGTCCTCTAAAATGCGTTTCCTCTAAAAGGACTGTCATGTAAAAGGTCTGTCCTCTAAAAGGGCTGTCCTCTAAAAGGTCTGTCTTATAAGTGGACCTCTAAAAGGACTGTCCTCTGAAATGAAGGCCTTTTGGTTGTTATCTCCTCTATCGAAACATCTATAAAAATATATTTTATTCTTCGTTAGTCTATGTTAAAAAATTAACCTATATTTATTATTAGTAAACCAACTTTTAGGAAACAAGACACATATACACATGGGTATCTCTGCTGCTCTTCACGCAAGGAAACGATATTCAGAACCAGCTGAGATATGCAGCGGTTGTTGATATAGAGACATGCTGGCGGACTAACTATTAGAAGTATATCAGGCCCCTAAAGTGGGCAATAGATTTAGCAACGGAATTGCAGAACTGGAGAAGCATACCACTTAAAAACCTATAAACATATGGATAAAGTCAACTAATGAAAAAAAAGGTCATGCTCATAAAATCGGCATGGCCTACTTTCACCAGTGGGACCCGCCCACATGTGACCATGTATTCAACTTTTCTCTTTTCTGCAGCTCACATTTAAGCATGCTTTCAACTACTGCGTCTCTCCACTTCTTCTGCATCCTCAATACAAAATCTGTGACCCACATGAAACCCTGACCTCTTTGCAATAGTGGACACCACTACAGTGAAAATGTCTTCCACTGCTGTTCGTTTCCTCTCGTTCAATTATATATTTAATTAGCACAGCCTTCCGAGCAGGCGAAACATCTTTTAGTAAATATACCCGCATGTTGTAAGCGTGTTTTACTCATTAACGTTTCAGCATAGTACTACTGTTCTCATGATTAACGAAATAACATAAAAGGAGGCGCTAATGTCTGTCAACATATGATAGATGCTAACAGAGCTTTGGCATTCCAACTCACTCATTAATTTGTAGGGTAACTTGTATAATGGTATATGATGATGAACTGTTCTATGATATCTGAGGATGGGCAGTACATGATACCTGAGGAAGGACTTCTTAATGCTTCCTGAGGAAGGACTTCATAATGCTTCCTGAGGAAGGACTTCATAATGCTTCCTGAGGAAGGACTTCAAAATGCTTCCTGAAGATAGGTTGTATGATGATACTTGATGAAGGCTGTATAATGATATCTGATGAGGGCTGTATAATGACACCACTGAATGGGCTGTATAACAGTACCTAAGGATGGAAAATATAATTGTAAGTCTGGTAGGGTTTTTGTAATATATCACACAAGATATTCCCCAAGCCTGAGTGTTATGTTAAGTGGTGATGCACATGGTATTGTTTCTTTTAAGTTAGGTTGTGGTGTATTTATTTTATGAAGTCCTGGTCCTTCGATTTTCTAATGCAGCTTTAATTCTTTCGTATAATATGAGATTGCTTCTCTTACGCCAGGTGACGGTGTTCATACAAAGTGGTTGCGCATCTCTCGTGTCAAATGGAGGTGTTTCCAACTTGCCAAATGTTGGAACTAGTGTCAAGAAGTGATGTTTTTCTTGTGTCAAATGTCAGTGCCTCTCTTGTGTAAACTGTGCGTATTTCTCTTGTGTCAAGCTGTTGAGCTTCAATCGTGCCAATTTTTAGTTCTCTTCTTGTGTCAGCTTGAGGTGCTTCTCCTGTGTAAAAGGAAGACGTTTTCCTGAAGAAATCGCAAAGGAAGAAAAATGGGAAAGCAAGTGGCTTACATTTTTATAAGACCAAAACTGTGAGAAGAAAGACCCTTGCGTGCAGTTGGTTATCATGAGTACAGCCTTCCTAAACCCTGGGCAGGTTCTTGCGATCATTGTAGAAGAGCCAGATTCCGTAATGATAAACAAGCTTCAGTGGATTTACCATCAAAGAGTCGGTAATGCGGTTGTAATGTTAGAAGAATTCCATTTAGGATAACAGGTTTTAATATCTCTTAGTGATCTTCTACATGGTTTTGGTTGCTCACAGAGCGAGGCAATGAGCAATTAAAAGAAGTATTGAACGGTTGTGGGAATGATTAACACAAAATTCAGCATCTCTCATTAAATTACTCAGTGTAACCCAATGGTAAACCAGTTGCTTTACGACTCCGTGGGAGATTATTCAGACTATAAATCATATTTTTATAATCATGATGAAAGAGAAAAGCAACGGACTAACTTCGCTGATGTTCAAAAGCCAAGTGATGTCATTTGAAATCGAAGAAATCCTCTCCTAGACAATGCAGTAGATATAGTGAGTTCGGACTGATTTATTTTACCAACGACAGCATAGTGAAAAATATCAGTTTTGAATGGGGAAAAAATCCTTTGAATTCCCATTACAAACAACTTTTTCCTTCCACTTCTTTCAGATAACAGTACTTCTGTAATGTCAAATGGTGACACTTCTCTTGTTTCAAGTGATGGTTCATCTTTCGTGTTCTGTAATGATGATTGTTTAATGTCTTGGTGAAAGAAAGAGAAAGATTACTAATTTATAAAGATTATGTTCTCCGCAATGTTGCAACTGTTGATCTTGTGGTAAACGAGCTTAAATACCACCCAAGCTGATTTGTGGAGTTTCAAAGCCGATACAATGCAATTGGAAGGAAAATCTTCTCTGATATCCAAAGCCTGTTGATGTCATTCAAAGCCGAGGAAATCCTTTCCTAGATAATGGAAAAGCTCAAGTGAGATCGAATATAAAATTTCTGACAATGTTTCAGTAGGAATTGAAAACAAATGTGAGAAAAAGAGCAGTATGGCAGCTCTGTGAAAGATATAAACATTGAAAGGAAAAAAATAATTTTAAGATCCCATTACAAAGAACTCCTTTCCCTCTTTTAAATAAAAACAACAATATTAAAACGCAAGCAAAAGGAAATTCAATTCTTCAAGTTCTCCAGCTCAGTCGCCTCCCAGATGTGCACTTCACCACATACACGTTAAGGTGATCTTGACTTTTCTTCCATCCATGGCAGAGAAATTGGATCCCATCGACTTTTATAAGAAAGAATATAATAATTCACTGTGTGTTATTTCTAGTGGATTGATCTCTGTTGTATGATTTGTAGACGAATCCTTCCTCATAGATTTGGTATCTCTTCGCCTTGCCCTGTCATGGGCAGGTCAGAAGTGGTTGTCAAACCTAGAGGCCCAACTGAAGCTGAATTACGTTTCGGTAGACGGTGGAGCACTCATCCACACGCTGGTTTACTGGGGAGGAATTTCATCTTTCAAAAGATACGAAGACACATTTTTCAAGAGGCACAATAAATGGGAGTTTAGGAAGAGCTCCTCTCTCTCAGTATTGTCTGGGAAGCTTATAAACAAGAAACTATCAGAGATGAAACAGGAACTATTACTACTATTAATCCTGCCTTACATTCTTTCACTACTCCTGCAGCCTATACCATTACTTCCAGTTATTTTACTAATACAACTACTTCTCTTACTTCCTCATTACTATTACTACCGTTCCTACTATCATTGCTATTATTACTATTGCTAGTATTACCGACAATTCTTCGACCACTATAGGGAGCCAGTGCCGGTTAACAACAATTCGACCACTATCACTATTATTACCAACGCTAAGAGTACTTCTACTACTGTTATTACTGCTACTACTACTATGATTGCTACTACTACTATTACTACGACTACCATTCCCATCTTTCCCTGCCGCCTATCGCAATTTCTTCTAGCGAGCTCTATTTTTCTCGCCCTTGTGACATCACAATGGCTATGATTGGCCGAAACATCGTTATAAGATTTTTATCGGATGTGCTGGTTTCGTAAATTGTTCCAGCTATGGTACAGTGACTTTCTGTTCTTCAGTTTAACCATATCTATATTCAATATTTTCATTGAAATGTCCATTTAGGCCTAACGAATGTAAATTATCAGTGCAAAGTATTTATAAATAAATGAACTAAGATCATGTCATTGGAAAATCTCAACAGGAGGAATGTATCGAGGGAAGTAGATGTGTCACTTTTCGCTTCTCCAGTCTCCACTGCGAACACAAGCAAATCTCACGCATAATAATACGATTGTAAACAACTGCGTGAATGGACAGGATTCGACTCTTTGGGAGGCCACATAACAGTAAATTTTCATTATTTTTTCCCTTTCAATTTATATTTGGATTACAATTTTCTGAAAAGTTAAAAGGAAAATATTTAATAAGCATTGTTTTCGAAATATATCTTTCCCCGCAGGGATCCATCGGGGAATCTTGGAGTGATATGTCCATAGAGTTGTCTGTGCTACTATAGATGTTTAGGACTTCAAGAATTCCTTTTTTTTTTTTTTTATTAAGGTCATTATAAGTGTATGACGAGCAGGGAAAATAACGTGAGAAGAGACGGAGGGGTAACAGGTGAGGGCGAAAATACGAAAAGAATAGTATGTGTTACTAATAAGAGAAATAGCGGTGACTGACCTATTATTCTTGGTTGGAAAAAGTATGTTTTTTTTATTTGATGGTTTAATTTTCCTAGTTTCCTTGAAAATGGTACTGGGAGTCATTGCTCCTGCAGCCCAGTCCATAACCAGGCCATCCAAGTTGTTGGTGCTAGTTGCACACTGTCCAAAATATGTAACACAGCCCTGTTAATCAGGAAACCATTTGAAATGTGTTCTTACTTAATATTATGGTGTTGTCAGTTGTCCACTGGTGGACTTGGCTTATATCTGGCATATCACGGAAACTAAGAGACTGATTTCTACAATCACTGTCATCA
>NW_027200899.1:0-15903 GCF_038502225.1 Cherax quadricarinatus
GTACTTAGCTCTGTGAAGACCTGTTTGTGTGCTCTCTGTGAATCTGTACCAGGATGCCCTCTCTTGAGCAACTTTACCAGCAGCTGAGAGAGGAGCTCAGAGTTGCTAAGATGGAGATACGGCGATTAACGGAGGAGAACAAGAGGATTCGTAGTAATCCTTCTGTTGTGAGTCCCCAGGTTAAGAGGGGAGCTTGGTCAGTGGCCGGGCAACATGGAACCAAGCTGAAGATCAAGAAAACGGTTGGAGAGGCGGAAACAACGAGAAACCAGAAGACTACCGTGGAAACTTCCAACTCATTCTCGGTGCTACCTGACGAATGTGAGTGTTCTGCTGGGAATGCCACAACGAGCACCAAAGAAGCATTGGCAGACGTGAGTAAGACATCCCTAGAAACCCCAACGAAGACCATCGAGAACGTCTTGACGAATTCTACAAGTGGTGTAATGCTACCTGGCGAATGTGAGTCGACTACTCGGAGCATCACGACGGACGACGCCAAGGAAGGTAAAAACATTGTTGTTGTTGGGGATAGCCAGATTAGGTACATGGATAGGGCATTCTGTTTGAAGGATAGGAGTAGGAGGCAGAGAGTGTGTTTTCCTGGGGCTGGGATGAAGGATATTGTTAGCCGTCTGGATGACATCATGAGAGGTAATGGGAGCAATCCTATTATCTGTCTCAGTGCTGGAGGCAACGATGTTGGCAGACGTAGGAGTGAGGACCTGATTAGCAGGTATAGGTCAGCAATAGAGATAATTAGGAGGAAGGGTGGGAAACCTGTCATATGTGGCATTTTGCCAAGGAGAGGAGTTGGAAATGAATGGTTGTCCAGAGCAATTGGTGTCAATTGCTGGCTGGACAAGTACTGTAAGGAAAATGCGGTAACATTCATTGACAACTGGGACCTCTTCTATGGCAGAAATGACATGTATGCCAGGGATGGGGTTCACTTATCTAGGTGTGGGGTGGGAGCACTGGCCAACGCAGTGGAGGGAGCTGTTAGGTCTTTAAACTAGGAATAGTTAGTGGTATGGGTTTTGGCGGGAAAACTGTGAAGTCGCAGGGTAGTAACATGAGTACTAGGAGAACTAGTAATAGGCAAAATGAGGTGGATATTGGAAAGCCAGTGGCACTAATTGACAAGGACAGTAATAAGTTTAGTGGAATAACAGAAAGGAGCAGGAAGGGTAAAGAGAGTGGAGGGTCCTTAAGTATTTATTACACAAATAGTCGCAGTGCTAGGAATAAGATGGACGAGTTGAGACTAGTTGCTAGTGCAGGTAACATAGATGTATTTGCCATTACTGAGACGTGGTTTAATTCAAAAAGTCGGGACATGCCTGCAGAATGTCACATTCAGGGTTTTAAATTGTTCCAAGTAGATAGAAGTATCGGGAAGGGGGGTGGGGTGGCATTGTATGTCCGAGATCGCTTGAACTGTTGCATAAAAACGGGTATTAAGTCTGAAGTAACACATACAGAGTCTGTTTGGATAGAATTTTCAGAGGGGCATGAAAAATTAATTTTAGGTGTGATATACCGTCCCCCAAATTTAGATAGGGACCAAGGGAGACTACTATGGGAGGAAATTGTTAGGGCCACAAGGCACGATAATGTAGTAATTCTAGGAGACTTTAACTTTAGTCATATTGATTGGAATTTCTTGACTGGGAATTTAGAATCATACGATTTCTTAGAAGTAGTTCAGGATTGTTTTTTGAAGCAGTTTGTGACAGAACCTACAAGGGGAAATAACCTGCTTGACTTAGTTCTGGCAAACAATGAATCCCTTGTTAATAATTTAGAAGTTTCAGAGGAACTGGGTGCTAGCGACCACAAATCAATTACATTTAGAATTGAATGGAAGTATGATAGTAGGGATAACTCAGTAACAGTCCCAGATTTTCGCTTAGCAGATTACGATGGGCTTAGAGAACACTTATCATCTGTTGACTGGGGTAACGAAGAGAGCTATCAATATGACAGTTTTCTGAACACAATACATGCTGCTCAAAGAACGTTTATCCCTTATAAGGAAATTAGATCAAATAGAAATGACCCAAAATGGATGAATAATAGGCTGAAATATCTACTAGGGCATAAGAAAGGAATTTATAGGCGTATCAAAAGAGGCGAGGGTCATCTTATGAATCAGTATATTGACATTAAGAGGGACATTAAAAAGGGGATAAGAAAAGCTAAAAGGGACTATGAAATTAAAGTTGCTAGGGATTCTAAAACTAACCCAAAAAGTTTTTTCCAGGTATATAGAACAAAAGTCAGAGATAAGATAGGTCCCCTTAAAAATAACTATGGGCATCTTACTGACAAAGAGAATGAAATGTGCTCGATTTTAAATAATTATTTTCTCTCGGTTTTTACACAGGAAGACACTAATAATATTCCGGTAATTAATTTTTATAGTGGATCAGAAGAAGATAAATTATGTAACATCACAGTCACTAGTGAAATGGTTGTGAAGCAGATAGACCGACTGAAGCAAAATAAGTCACCGGGTCCTGATGAGGTTTTTTCAAGGGTTCTTAAGGAATGCAAAATGGAAGTCTGTGAACCATTAACTAATATTTTTAATTTATCTCTTCAAACAGGTGTAGTGTCTGATATGTGGAAGATGGCTAATGTAATTCCTATTTTTAAAACAGGGGACAAGTCGTTACCGTCAAATTACCGCCCAATAAGCCTGACCTCAATTGTAGGCAAATTACTAGAGTCAATTATAGCTGAGATTATAAGAAGCCATCTCGATAAGCATAGCTTGATTAATGATACTCAGCATGGATTCACAAGAGGCCGGTCTTGTCTAACTAATTTATTAACTTTCTTCAGTAAAGCTTTTGAGGCTGTTGACCACGATAAAGAATTTGATATTATTTACTTAGATTTTAGTAAGGCATTTGATAGAGTTCCGCACCAAAGACTGTTGAAGAAAGTAGCAGCTCATGGCATTGGGGGAAGGGTGCTCTCGTGGATCGAATCATGGCTCACAGACAGGAAGCAGAGAGTGTCCATAAATGGGGTTAAATCCGAGTGGGGATCAGTAACAAGTGGCGTTCCACAGGGATCAGTCTTGGGCCCGTTGTTGTTTATAATATATATCAATGATCTTGATGAAGGAATTACTAGTGATATGAGCAAATTCGCCGATGACACGAAGATAGGTAGGATAATTGATTCAAACGTAGATGTTAGGGAACTTCAGGAGGATTTAGACAAACTCTACTCTTGGTCAGAAAAGTGGCAGATGCAGTTCAATGTAGATAAATGCAAGGTTCTGAAGCTCGGGAGTGTCCATAACCCTAGCACTTATAAGTTAAATAATGTAGAACTTAGCCATACAGATTGCGAAAAGGACTTGGGGGTTATGGTAAGCAGCAACCTTAAACCAAGACAGCAATGCCTAAGCGTACGTAATAAGGCAAATAGATTACTGGGATTTATATCAAGAAGTGTAAGCAACAGAAGTCCAGAGGTCATACTGCAGCTTTATACATCATTAGTAAGGCCTCACCTAGATTATGCAGCTCAATTCTGGTCTCCATATTACAGAATGGACATAAATTCGTTAGAAAACATTCAGCGTAGGATGACTAAATTAATACATAGCATTAGAAATCTTCCTTATGAAGAAAGATTGAAGACTCTTAAGTTACATTCACTTGTTAGACGAAGAATGAGGGGAGACCTGATCGAAGTGTATAAGTGGAAGATAGGTATTAATAAAGGGGATATTAACAAGGTCTTGAGGATATCTCTCCAAGAGAGAACCCGCAGTAATGGATTTAAATTAGATAAGTTTAGATTTAGAAAGGACATAGGAAAGTATTGGTTTGGAAATAGGGTAGTTGATGAGTGGAACAGTCTACCTAGTTGGGTTATTGAGGCTAGGACTTTGGGTAGTTTCAAATTTAGGTTGGATAAGTACATGAGTGGGAGGGGTTGGATTTGAGTGGGACTTGCACATCGGAGCTTGTTTCTTGGGTGGCATTGAAAATTGGGTTGGTCAAATGTTTGTTAGTGGGATGAATTGTAAAGGACCTGCCTAGTATGGGCCAACAGGCCTGCTGCAGTGTTCCTCCTTTCTTATGTTCTTATGTTCTTATGCTAATACTTATTTTGACCGTAAGATTTCCTCTAAAATACCTTACCGTTATTTCACAAAAAAATAAAATTTGTTAGTTTCTGGAATATTGCAAAAAAATCTGCCTTTTACTCCCTCATAACTCCCAAAGTATTTGGAATATTTCCAAAAATTCTACGGTCAAAATAAGAGAAATCATTATTCTACAATGTCTGTGAATATTATTCCATTTAATTAAGTAATAAAGGAAGCACTTCGAATTATAGGTGAATAAGTTACTTCCGAGATATCGGCCGGGAACGCCGGCCGGCCCCCGTCTCAAAAAAAAAAAAAAAAATCGCGAAAATCGCGTTTGTTTGGGTGTATTTCTTAGTAAACTGATGTTCTAGTGCAGTTATCCTCTTCAAAACACCGTTTTCTCTTACTCAGAGACGACATGGAGAGCAGTAACTCATTTATATCGAAATATTCCCGATAATCTCTGGCAATATTACGGCCTATTTTATTCAGTCTAGAGTATATAGGTAATGGTAGACTCATTTCCCTCTCGACTGAAGAAAACTGTCAGGGTCAATTCAGAGCTCCTCTTTTGCCTGCTGACATCGGCAGAGGACAGGGACACCTGCAGACAGCTCCTGTCATGGATGTTAGGTGCAGTCCTACTGGACAGGAAAGACTTGATGGAACTTAAAGCCATCATCCAGGCGTCTTTCAAGTCCATGATGGAGGAGACCCTGGAGTCACCAACAATGGAAGACAACGAGTCTCAGGCAGAGATGGAATCAGAGGGCCACCTCTCCAGCCGTTGAAGATCCTCCAGTGGAACATTTGTGGGTTGCAGCAGAAACTTCACTTAGTGATTGAAGCTACAGTACAAGATGAGGTCGGTGTCTTCCTGCTCCAGGAGACACTTACCAAACCACCACAACAACCACAGCCACGTATTCCGGGATTCTCGGCATACCTTCAGCACTTGGAAGGCACCGACAGGGGCACGGCGATCTACGTCAGGAACACTATCCCTCACTCGATCTCCACTAACCACATCGACTGCAGAGAGGGTGTGGAGGTACAGGCCATAACCTTATGCCTGCCAGATGGACCTCTCATGGTTTACAACATATACAGAAGCTCTCAGTCCACCCTTGGCATTTCAGAGGTGACAGCACTCGATCCCCTAGAGGGTTTTGTTGTAGCTGGGGATGTCAATGCTCACCACCCAATACTTAATTCTGTCTCCCCCACCAATGCAACTAGGAGGCACCTTGCTACTGTGCTAGAGGATGTCCCTGAGATCGCCCTCCTCAACAATGGGGAGCCAACCCATCACTACAGTGGCCGCCAGGACATCACACTCATTTCCAGATTGCTGCTCTCGAGTACAAAATGGGAGGTCCACCCCTGTCTTACCAGTGATCACTTTGCAGTGGTCACCACACTGGTGGTCCAGCGGCACCTGCCTCCCACACATACTCCCAGATGGAATCTCAAGAAGGCCGACTGGCAGTGCTTTCAGCAGGTCATCGAGCACTGAAGCGGCTCAGAGCCTACAGGCGGCCTTTATGTGGGCAGCTGAGGCAGCCATACCTAGGGTTACAGGGGAGGGTCGTACAAGCCTGACTGATGGCTCTACAATGAGAAAATCAAGAAACAGAACCACTGGATCAATGTCGTCCGCAAGATGCACATGCGCAATCCCACGGCCGAGTCCATGTGTCTGCTAAGGGAAGTGGTCCGGAATGCGCGCCATGTCTCACACAGGGTCTGGCAAGCTAAATGGTTCGAGTGTTGTGCCTCCCTCAGCTACTCCACCACCTTATCTGAGATATGGACCAAATTAAGAATGGTCATTGGGCAGTGTCATGGTGTGGCTCGTGCTCACCCAGACCCAGCAACGGAGGCAGAGCGTCTGGTGAAAATTTTCACCTCTAGATCGGCTATGGCTCAACTGTCTCATGATCTCTGGGACCTACAGGCAACCCTCCTTTCTAGAAGAATGGTGGCAATCCAAGCGGCATGCCAGGCAAAGGACAACACAGACAATGACTTCACTGACCAGTAGCTCCAGGCGGCCTACACTTCTAATCAGGACACTGCACCAGGGCATGATGGTGTCACCTATGGCATGACCACTCGGTCTGGCCATTCTGGTCACGAAGCTGTCGTTGGGGTCATCAACCGGACATCGAGAGCCGGCAGACTCCCTGCCATATAGAAGGAGGCCGACATCATACTGATTCCTAAGCCTTGGGATCCTGGCAGTGTGAGACTCATCTCCCTCACCAGTTGCATCTCGAAGGCATCTGAGAGGATGGTGTTGGAGCATTTGAGGTGGAAGCTCGGCCCTCTTCATAAACACCTCAATGGATTCACCAGAGGAGTGGGCACATTCGAAAGCCTCACCACCCTACTGGCCAGCATTGGGTCAGACGCCCAAGCCCACATTGTTGTCTTCCTCGACCTCGAGAAAGCTTTCGAGCTAGCTAGTGCACCTACAATCCTCGCACTCTTGGCACATATGGGGGTTAAGGGCAGGCTGCTTGCATGGCTTCGATTCTATCTCCAGGACAGGAGGGCCCAGGTATGTTTCCAGGGGCATGCCTCCTCTCTTAAGACCTTGGAAAACGGCACTCCCCAGAGCGGGGTGCTTAGTCACGCCCTGTTCAATGTACTGATACACCAACTCGTGCGCCTGCCTTTCTCCACAGGCACCTTCCTGCACAGCTACGCCAATAACCTGGCACTTGTCGAATCCAGAAAGTGCCGGCTGTTGCAGTGTGCCCAGTAGGACCTCAGTCTGCTGGCTTCCAGTTGCCATCACTTGGGACTCAAGATATCTGCAGCTAAATCCAAAGCCACGATCCTTCCCACCAGAGAACTCCATCAGAGGCTGCAGATCTTGGGCATCGACCTGGACAGGGTTCACAGCTATAAGTACCTTGGCATCTTCATCGATAGGCGCCTCACCTTCCAGGAACATGTACACAACATCAAAGAGAGGGCTCTGCAGAGGGTCAAGGCATTGAGTGCCATGGCCAAGTCTAGGGTCGGGGCCAGCCTCGAGGTCATGAGGTTATTGACTGTTATTGCTCTGTTTCATGCAAGGCCAACAAACATCAAGTCTCTCCATGTGGTCCGGACCACAGATGTACGGGCCATGCTGGGGGCGCCTAGGTGGGCTAATGCAGTGACCCTGAACCTCGAGGCACAGCTGCATCCACATGAGGACAGGATCTGGCTAGTAGCTACCAAGCGGATAGTAAAGTACCTCCGACTCCCAGGGGCTGAGAAACTGATGAGGAATGTAAGGGTCCGCCAGGGACATGACATAACAATGCACCCCGGCCGCGTTTGGATGTGGTCAGTTGCAGATGCCACAAAGAAGTTAATTAATGTCCATGCCATTACTCGAGGCAGGAGGCTGCGACAGACCAGCAGCAAACTTCACGGTGCCACCCACTTGGGCGCCAGAGCTGATGACGGTGCACTGGTCGGCCCTACCAGGCAGTAAGAGGAATTGCCCCCAGGACATTCTGCAATGATTTGCTTCAGCTAGCATTGCGGGTGCGGAAAGCCCCGTATTACACCGATGGCTCCAGAGACCCAGAGGCACTCCGCACAGCTGCTGGGATGTTGCACAGCAATCTGACAGCAGGTTGGCGCCTCCTGGACCATTGCACCATACTCCAGGCAGAACTCTATGCCATCCACCAAGCTCTGCAGCATGCAACTGCAGACCATCAGAATCCCCTCGTCATCCATGTTGATTCCAAGTCAGCGATCCAGACAATTATGCACAGAGAGCCAAGGGAAAACATACACTTAATCATATCCATCCGGAGCGACCTGCAGACGCTCATGGCCCAGGGATGCAGAGCCACCATCAACTGGATCCCGAGCCATGTGGGTATCCCGGACAATGATGCAGCAGATGAGGCTGCTAAAACTGCAACGTTCGAGGCACAGCCACGTGCTGCAGTCTCCATCAGCCGCAGCCAGATTATACTATGGGCTGCCAATACTGTAAGGCGCCCACTACATGACCCTGGAGATTCACGTAGCCGCCGCTGTTATGACAGGGAGACTCACAGGGCGTCCCCTCCAAGTATTCGGACGCAGACCAGGGAACTACGGGTGAATATCCACTGCCTACGCTTAGGGTATCGTACTACTGCACGGATCATTAAACGGGCAAGAGAGGAGCTCTCTGCCCACTGTGACTGGATAGTTCTGAAACCCCTAGTGCACTACCTGTTAGACTACCCAGCTACGATGCCTCTTCACAGCAGACACTTCTCATTGACTCCAGTCAGCTCTTCTTCAAGCGCCAGCACGTCCTCCTGTACGTGCACCTCTGCACTTGCCCCCATCAAAGTCGTGGGTCCAGGTAAGTCATGGCACGCCTCACTCACGTTGGTCTCAGCGAGGGGCTCTTCCACCACCTCACTCCACAAACGACCACGCCCTTGCTCGTTACTTGAGCCCTCAACATCCACATCCAACACGTGATCAGTCACATCACCAGTCTATGCAGGCATCCACCTCTGTTTCACACACATTGCTGCCATATGATCATAAGCCCCACAAAGGCGGCAGGTACGTCTCTGCCCTGCTTACGACACTAGAACCTGTGTCCTAAAATCCTCTAAAACAACAAAGGATGGGATGGGATGCTGCAGAGTCATCTTCAGGGAAAATGTTCCTTCCAAACGACCCACGTAAGCACCGGCTGCCCACTTGCCTTGTTGTGCCAAATGTACAGTCCCATAAGCTTCAAAAACACTCCTGATATATGCTTCATCCGCCTCGAATGGTATGTTACGGAGCTTGACCAATGTGAAGTGACAGGACGTCAGATGTCAGACAATCTCATTCGAACAGCTGGATTAGCATCAATACTCATGTCTTGAAACCAAGTCACCAATGACTTGTAAAGAGATGTAGAATTCAACTTCACGAAAATCCTGTATGCTCCATTCAGGGCTACACCATACACCTCCTCGTCCTGGATTCCATATGCCTCCCTAATGATGGTTGGGAGTTACACTTGAGCAGATGTTGGCAATAATGTCTCACTGATCAGCTCAATTCCAACAGTGTTTACGCGATGCCTTACATTCAGCGCCATTTTGATACAAGGTGACTCTCCAGAATGGACAGCAGAGGGGTGCTGAGCACAGCCACACTCTACCGCAGGCAGGCAGCAAATATGTGTAGAAGTAGAATTACTTAATCAATGTCTGGAAATAATTAATTCATATTACGAAAATATGAAAAAGAATTTCTAGAATAAGATCCATCTGAGGATGAAATTAAAAATGTTTTGGATACTTTTTGTGATCGACAATTAAGGTGGACAGGAGTACAGGCTGTCTGCCGCAAAACTCTGTCACAGAGGCCTACTGTAACTAGTGGTCAAACACCTGTTACCCCTGCAACCACAACAACACCTGGAACAACAAGTGTCCCATTACCAAGTTTGCCTACCTTGTCATTACCTATTTTCCAAGGTCATAATTATGAAGAATTCATTAGTGGTTTTCATTCCATAGTAAATTCACGAACTGACACATATGAGATTGCTAAGTTCAATTATCTTAAATGTCTTGTGAAGGGAGAACCCTGTGAACTGATTAAGTCATTTCCGGTGGTTAAAGGTAATTATCAAATAGCCTTACGTGTCTTAGCAGACAATTACTTTGATGCTGACAAGGCCAGAGTTAGACATACAGTCTTAATATCAAGCTTGAAGCCACCCAAACATTGTTTTTCAGACTTACAGGCATTTAGAATCACATTAGACAATAGTCTCAGATTTCTAGGTGCTAAATATGACCTAAGACAATGTGATTGGTTTATCAGTGGTATTGTACAGGGTAAGCTGTCACCACAAACTATTGAACGATTAAATATTATGTTCAATAAACGCTATTTCACTTTTGAAGAAATTAACAATGGTTTACAAACAATAGTTTCTTGCATTCAAGCAACGAGACAAGATGAAAAATCCTCAACTCAGTATAAAAAGAGTATACCTACTCCCACTAAACAACATAATGGGAAATCCCATATAGGCAGTTATCAAGCTGTGAATACAAGACAGTAAACAGACTGTCACACATAAACGTACTCCAAAATGTGTACTTTGTGACGGAGCACATTGGGCACAGTATTGTAGTCAATATACATCAATGATGGCACGTAAACAACGTGTTCATCAACTGAAAGGGTGCATCAAGTGTTTACATGAACACAAGGGAAGTAAATGTTCACTGAAGAAGTGTTTTAAATGCAAGGGTATGCATCATACAGCATTATGCCCAAATACTTTTGCTGAACAGCAAAAGACTTCCACAGAATCAGGAAGTCAACAAGCAACAGCATTAAATGTGAGAGATAAGTTTAAAGCAACTGCTCTCCCGATATCTCGAGTTGAGTTATCGAATAAATTACACAAAACCAATGTGCTAACACTATTTGATCAAGGCTCACAAAGGTCCTTCATAAGAAGATCAGTGTTGCAGAAACTGAATAAACAACCCTATTCCAAAATACAGTTAGATATAGCTGGTTTTTTCCACAATTCTGGTAAACAGACATATGACCTAGCCAGAATCACTGTTGGTCTAGAAAACAGGAAAAAGACAGTAGAAGCTGTGGTAGTAGATGATTTGCCTAAGTCTGTGCAGATCCAGGGATTAAAAGAAACAGTTGCAGCACTGGAAGCAGCTAAGGTCAAGTAAGCCTGTCCTGACATACAGACGGACACAATTAGTCCAATTGATTTAATCATTGGAAGTGATTATTATCACTGTTTTGTGCAAAATATAGTAAGTAAACATGATGTTCACTTGCTGAAAACAGCAGGAGGCCACATGATATGTGGTCCCATTCCCTCTCAAAGTGGGAAAGAAGCTGATATTAATTCAGTGGAAAATGTACTAGTTACGAGAATAACCGCTGATCATGTACCACAGCAAAAATTATCATTACTGGAAGAAATGAATGAACCAGTTGATAAGTTGTGGGATTTAGATGCGATAGGTATTGATGTAAATAAACCAAGCCCACAAGAGTCTCAGACTTAATGATCATAATATTGATAAGTCAGCTGTGCAGCGGATATCATGTTATGTTGTTTAGACTACCAATACTCGGTAAATTACAGCCATCGAGGCTACAACAGTAAGCTTCTAGTGAGCAATCAGTTATGGAAATATGCTGACATAATACCCATGGGGGTAATTATATTTATCCATATACTATTTCCCTTTCAGCCCGTTAAGAAGTGGTTACGACAACTTCTCAAGATCGCTTACAGGAATGGTTGTGTGGGCAAGAGCTGTCTATAAAGCAAAGTCTCCCGTATATTTATTCTTTGGGTTAGCTTGAGACCATTTCTCAACACTTGCTCAGACTCACTATCATGGTGCACACTGACCAATCACACAAGTGTTGAGGAGCTCCAGAGACACGTCCGCCTCTGCTGCTGTCAAGGTGACCAAATATATTTGTAGAAGGAAGGTAGAAGGAAGGTAGAAGGAAGGTAGAAGGAAGGTAGAAGGAAGGTAGAAGGAAGGTAGAAGGAAGGTAGAAGGAAGGTAGAAGGAAGGTGTGTTATTCATATTCATATTATTGGCATTCTTCTTCTTCTTCTTCTTCTTCTTCTTCTTCTTATTATTATTATTATTATTATTATTATTATTATTATTATTATTATTATTATTATTATTATTATTACTATTATTTCATTATTATTAACATTAGTATGCTCTTAATTATTTCGAAGGTAATAATTTCAATTCTAGTGAAATTATTTTATCTATTATTTCTACTGACAAAAATATCTATAGATTTTTAATAGATATCAGGAACAGTATTAATTTTTACATTTTAGTGAAGTAAGTAGCGGTGAGTGTAAGACACTGACACAGAGGACAGTCAGTGCCAGACAGGCTGGCAGTGTAAGACACTGACACAGAGGACAGTCAGTGCCAGACAGGCTGGCAGTGTAAGACACTGACACAAAGGACAGTCAGTGCCAGACAGGCTGGCAGTGTAAGACACTGACTCAGACGACAGTCAGTGCCAGACAGGCTGGCAGTGTAAGACACTGACACAGAGGACAGTCAGTGCCAGACAGGCTGGCAGTGTAAGACACTGACACAGAGGACAGTCAGTGCCAGACAGGCTGGCAGTGTAAGACACTGACTCAGACGACAGTCAGTGCCAGACAGGCTGGCAGTGACACTGACACAGAGGACTCAGTACAGGCTGGCAGTGTGACACTGACACAGAGGACAGTCAGTGCCAGACAGGCTGGCAGTGTAAGACACTGACTCAGAGGACAGTCAGTGCCAGACAGGCTGGCAGTGTAAGACACTGACAGACTCAGAGGACAGTCAGTGCCAGACAGGCTGGCAGTGTAAGACACTGACTCAGAGGACAGTCAGTGCCAGACAGGCTGGCAGTGTAAGACACTGACAGACAGAGGACAGTCAGTGCCAGACAGGCTGGCAGTGTAAGACACTGACTCAGAGGACAGTCAGTGCCAGACAGGCTGGCAGTGTAAGACACTGACACTCAGAGGACAGTCAGTGCCAGACAGGCTGGCAGTGTAAGACACTCACACAGAGGACAGTCAGTGCCAGACAGGCTGGCAGTGTAAGACACTGACACACAGAGGACAGTCAGTGCCAGACAGGCTGGCAGTGTAAGACACTGACACAGAGGACAGTCAGTGCCAGACAGGCTGGCAGTGTAAGACACTGACACAGAGGACAGTCAGTGCCAGACAGGCTGGCAGTGTAAGACACTGACACAGAGGACAGTCAGTGCCAGACAGGCTGGCAGTGTAAGACACTGACACAGAGGACAGTCAGTGCCAGACAGGCTGGCAGTGTAAGACACTGACACAGAGGACAGTCAGTGCCAGACAGGCTGGCAGTGTAAGACACTGACACAGAGGACAGTCAGTGCCAGACAGGCTGGCAGTGTAAGACACTGACACAGAGGACAGTCAGTGCCAGACAGGCTGGCAGTGTAAGACACTGACACAGAGGACAGTCAGTGCCAGACAGGCTGGCAGTGTAAGACACTGACACAGAGGACAGTCAGTGCCAGACAGGCTGGCAGTGTAAGACACTGACACAGAGGACAGTCAGTGCCAGACAGGCTGGCAGTGTAAGACACTGACACAGAGGACAGTCAGTGCCAGACAGGCTGGCAGTGTAAGACACTGACACAGAGGACAGTCAGTGCCAGACAGGCTGGCAGTGTAAGACACTGACACAGAGGACAGTCAGTGCCAGACAGGCTGGCAGTGTAAGACACTGACACAGAGGACAGTCAGTGCCAGACAGGCTGGCAGTGTAAGACACTGACACAGAGGACAGTCAGTGCCAGACAGGCTGGCAGTGTAAGACACTGACACAGAGGACAGTCAGTGCCAGACAGGCTGGCAGTGTAAGACACTGACACAGAGGACAGTCAGTGCCAGACAGGCTGGCAGTGTAAGACACTGACACAGAGGACAGTCAGTGCCAGACAGGCTGGCAGTGTAAGACACTGACACAGAGGACAGTCAGTGCCAGACAGGCTGGCAGTGTAAGACACTGACACAGAGGACAGTCAGTGCCAGACAGGCTGGCAGTGTAAGACACTGACACAGAGGACAGTCAGTGCCAGACAGGCTGGCAGTGTAAGACACTGACACAGAGGACAGTCAGTGCCAGACAGGCTGGCAGTGTAAGACACTGACTCAGAGGACAGTCAGTGCCAGACAGGCTGGCAGTGTTAACTGACACTGACACAGAGGACAGTCAGTGCCAGACAGGCTGGCAGTGTAAGACACTGACACAGAGGACAGTCAGTGCCAGACAGGCTGGCAGTGTAAGACACTGACACAGAGGACAGTCAGTGCCAGACAGGCTGGCAGTGTAAGACACTGACACAGAGGACAGTCAGTGCCAGACAGGCTGGCAGTGTAAGACACTGACTCAGAGGACAGTCAGTGCCAGACAGGCTGGCAGTGTAAGACACTGACAGACTCAGACGACAGTCAGTGCCTGCCCGGCTGGCAGTGTAAGACACTGACACAGAGGACAGTCAGTGCCAGACAGGCTGGCAGTGTAAGACACTGACACAGAGGACAGTCAGTGCCAGACAGGCTGGCAGTGTAAGACACTGACACAGAGGACAGTCAGTGCCAGACAGGCTGGCAGTGTAAGACACTGACACAGAGGACAGTCAGTGCCAGACAGGCTGGCAGTGTAAGACACTGACACAGAGGACAGTCAGTGTCAGACAGGCTGGCAGTGTAAGACACTGACACAGAGGACAGTCAGTGCCAGACAGGCTGGCAGTGTAAGACACTGACACAGAGGACAGTCAGTGCCAGACAGGCTGGCAGTGTAAGACACTGACACAGAGGACAGTCAGTGCCAGACAGGCTGGCAGTGTAAGACACTGACACAGAGGACAGTCAGTGTCAGACAGGCTGGCAGTGTAAGACACTGACACAGAGGACAGTCAGTGCCAGACAGGCTGGCAGTGTAAGACACTGACACAGAGGACAGTCAGTGCCAGACAGGCTGGCAGTGTAAGACACTGACACAGAGGACAGTCAGTGCCAGACAGGCTGGCAGTGTAAGACACTGACACAGAGGACAGTCAGTGCCAGACAGGCTAGCAGTGTACACTGACACAGAGGACAGTCAGTGCCAGACACAGTGTAAGACACTGACACAGAGGATAGTCAGTGCCAGACAGGCTGGCAGTGTAGTCAGTGCCAGACACTGACACTGACACAGAGGACAGTCAGTGCCAGACAGGCTGGCAGTGTAAGACACTGACACAGAGGACAGTCAGTGCCAGACAGGCTGGCAGTGTAAGACACTGACTCAGAGGACAGTCAGTGCCAGACAGGCTGGCAGTGTAAGACACTGACACAGAGGACAGTCAGTGCCAGACAGGCTGGCAGTGTAAGACACTGACACACAGAGGACAGTCAGTGCCAGACAGGCTGGCAGTGTAAGACACTGACACAGAGGACAGTCAGTGCCAGACAGGCTGGCAGTGTAAGACACTGACACACAGAGGACAGTCAGTGCCAGACAGGCTGGCAGTGTAAGACACTGACACTCAGAGGACAGTCAGTGCCAGACAGGCTGGCAGTGTAAGACACTGACTCAGAGGACAGTCAGTGCCAGACAGGCGGGCAGTGTAAGACACTGACACAGAGGACAGTCAGTGCCAGACAGGCTGGCCGTGTAAGACACTGACACAGAGGACAGACAGAGCCAGACAGGCTGGCAGTGTGTAAGACACTGACTCAGAGGACAGTCAGTGCCAGACAGGCTGGCAGTGTAAGACACTGACACAGAGGACAGTCAGTGCCAGACAGGCTGGCAGTGTAAGACACTGACACAGAGGACAGTCAGTGCCAGACAGGCTGGCAGTGTAAGACACTGACACAGAGGACAGTCAGTGCCAGACAGGCTGGCAGTGTAAGACACTGACTCAGAGGACAGTCAGTGCCAGACAGGCTGGCAGTGTAAGACACTGACACAGAGGACAGTCAGTGCCAGACAGGCTGGCAGTGTAAGACACTGACACTCAGAGGACAGTCAGTGCCAGACAGGCTGGCAGTGTAAGACACTGACACAGAGGACAGTCAGTGCCAGACAGGCTGGCAGTGTAAGACACTGACTCAGAGGACAGTCAGTGCCAGACAGGCTGGCAGTGTAAGACACTGACACAGAGGACAGTCAGTGCCAGACAGGCTGGCAGTGTACATGTTA
>NW_027200900.1:0-15901 GCF_038502225.1 Cherax quadricarinatus
CACAAGAAGGTCATCAAAGTCCCTCTGTGTAAGGTGTTGGTTGAGGTCATCAACAATTATCAACAATAAAATCCCAAGCTCAGATACCCCACCAAATGACTACCTCACCGGCAACTACCCGAACACACTGTTCCTAGCTCCGACTAACCCATACGAAGTCTCCCTTATTATCAACGCACTAAAAAACAAGGCAGGAGATTTAAATACCTTACCACCCTTTATATACAAAAAAGTGTCACAAGTGCTATCACCAATCATTGCAACACTCTTTAACAAATCCATTGAATCCTCCACCTTCCCTACAGTACTCAAAATAGCAAGGGTCACCCCGATCCACAAAGGAGGAGACCAAACAGAGTTGAATAACTATAGGCCAATATCCAACTTACACCCTCTCTCAAAAATCTTCGAAAAATTAATTCATAAACGAATCTACTCCTACCTTATCTCCCAAAACATACTCAACCCCTGCCAATTTGGATTCAGGCCTAATAAAAATACTAATGATGCTATTATACACATGCTAGAACATATATACACTGCAATAGAGAAAAAAGAAGTCCCACTGGGGATCTTCATTGACTTACGTAAAGCTTTTGATACAGTTGACCATGACTTGCTCCACGTAAAATTATCACACTATGGTATAAGAGGGCACTCCCTCAACTACCTCAAGTCATACCTCAGCAACAGAAGCCAATATGTGTACGCAAATGGGGCAAACTCTTCTGCACAACCAATTACAGTTGGTGTCCCACAGGGAAGTGTCCTTGGCCCTCTTCTCTTTCTCCTATACATAAATGACCTACCAAATGCTTCTCAATTACTCAAACCCACACTATTTGCTGATGACACAACATACGTCTTCTCCCACCCGAGCCCAGTCACGCTAGCCAATACTGTAAATACCGAATTACAGAAAATATCTACCTGGATGAGTACTAACAAACTTACACTAAACATTGACAAAACCTACTTCATTCAGTTTGGTAACAGAGCTACAGATGTCCCTCTTAACATAATGATAAACGGATCACCTATCACAAAGCTAACAGAGGGAAAATTCTTAGGAATCCACCTTGATAATAGACTCAAATTTCATACACATATACAACAAATTTCTAAGAAAATTTCCAAGACTGTAGGCATACTATCGAAGATACGGTACTATGCTCCACAGTCAGCCCTCCTGGCCCTATATCACTCTCTTATTTACCCCTATCTCACCTATGGAATTTGTGCATGGGGCTCAACAACAAGTAACCATCTCAGACCACTAATTACCCAACAAAAGGCTGCAGTTAGAATGATAACAAATTCTCACTACAGGCAGCACACTCCACCAATATTCAATACACTCAACCTACTCACCATACAAAACATCCATACTTATTACTGCACCTATTACATACATAGAACACTCAACTCTGATATTAACCCTCCCCTCAAACATCTCCTTGCCAACCTCAACAGAACACATGACCATAACACAAGGCACAGATCACTCTTTGATATTCCTCGTGTCCATCTCACGCTATGCAAAAACTCAATGCACATAAAAGGCCCTAAAATCTGGAATTCATTACCTGT
The DNA here is from genome assembly GCF_038502225.1 of Cherax quadricarinatus. Taxonomy (NCBI): domain Eukaryota; kingdom Metazoa; phylum Arthropoda; class Malacostraca; order Decapoda; family Parastacidae; genus Cherax; species Cherax quadricarinatus. Next base: position 1,591 of record NW_027200900.1, read on the forward strand.
TAATATAAAAGAAACACTACCTGTTTATAAATTCAAGTCTCTTCTCAAAGATCACTTACTCACCCAAAACCAAATAAATACTGAATAACTGAACCTTATAAATTGTATATCTTAAATGTTTCTCACAATTATATCACATAAATGTTAAACCTAAAACCCAATCTAACTTTATTATTTTTTAAATTCACTACCTAACAGAATACTCCATTCTACTGAATTTACAACAATGCATGCAACCATATGACCTGTCTTTGTAATACTCACTTGTGCTTTATAGTAATCAGTTTACATTAATGTTTTTCACTGATTTCATCATTGCTTAGTTAATCTTAAGTTAATTTTAAGCCAGCCCGTAATGCTATGCATAGTATAAGTGGCTTTGGCATGCTGCTCTTATCTGTATTTTTTTTTGTACCTCTGTAAGTGTGCTCAAATTATAAATAAATAAATAAATAAATAAATAAATAAATTATGATATATTGACAGCTGGAGCAGAAGGGAGTCCACATTTTCCATTAGGAAGTTGATGGGGTCTGCATGTTGCCACTGAGATCTGTACATTGCACATGCAGGTACAGAGATACTAGTGTTTATGCATAGCTTGAAGAATATCATTTCAAGATCAGTAGGGATGGCAAAATCAATGTGCTGGGCATGTACACTTTTAGAGAAGCACACAGCAACACCACCTCCTTTCCCTTGCCTGTCTCTTCTCATCCATGACATGTAGCCAGCAATTCTTGTAAAATCTTCTGTAGTCATCGCTCTCTCTCTCGCTCTCTCTCTTTGGTTAGGTGAAGGGGTCAATTAACCCTTAAGATTTCAGGGTCCAAGGCCAAAAGTGTTACTGAAGTGGTGCTCCAGTGTCCAAGAAATTTTTTGAAAAAAAAAAAAAAAAATTGTGAAGTAGATTAGTCCATTTCTTACAGAATTAAAGAGGTATATGTAATTTGTGAAGGTAATAAAACAAAACAAAAATTCTGATCAGTACTTACCGAGACACAGCGGTGGGAAGTTGACCCAAAATGACCGTGTGGCGGCAACATCAGTGACTTCCGCAAAATCCCATTTTTTTTTTTTACGTTTTTTATACTTTTTTTCTTTTCTTTTCTATTTTTTTCTTTTTCTAATAACATTTGTGGCCTGTGAGACTAATATAATGTATATTGTGTAATTGTACATTCATTGTATTCAAATTGCTTACAAATTCAAAGTTTATTCTCTATAAGGATTACAATGTTGAGTTTACAGAATTTGGTTATTGTGTGGTTTACATGTAGTAAAAATGAGTACAGAGTGTACCACTAGAACGCCTAGCATGGCTAGGCATTTCGGGCAGACTTAGTTTAATTCTTAATTTTAAAATATTACAAATTATGAGGTAAGTTGGTATTATGGCTAAGTGACTAAATACTAGTTTGTGAGTTTAGCAATGTGAATGCTTTTGTTTTGGCACAGTACATAGTTTCAGTATTGGAGTATCATAGGATTCATTATTTTAAGATTGAGATTAATATTTCTGTTTATGGTCAAATGGGTGAGTGAGTGTAAGTGTGAACCACCAGGTGGTATTCGTGTAGTTAGTTGATGGGGTGTATCAGGGAGATAAGATGTTTTCTAATGGTAGTTTTGAAGGTGATGAATGTGTCTGCAGTTCTAGAGTTCTCAGGTAGGGTGTTCCAGATTTTAGGGCCTTTGACATACATTGAATTTTTGTAAAGGTTTAGTCGGACATGGGGAATGTCGTAGAGATGTTTGTGTCTGGTGTTATGCCTGTGGGTTCTGTCACAACTATCAAGAAAGCGTTTTAGGTCAAGGTTGATATTGGAGTTTAAGGTCCTGTAGATGTAGATTGCACAGTAGTAAGTGTGGATGTACTGAACAGGGAGTAAGTTTAGATCTATGAAGAGTGGGGGGGGGGTGTGTTGCCAGGGATGGGATTTAGTGATTATTCTTACTGCAGCTTTTTGTTGGGTTATTATTGGCTTTAGGTGTGTTGCTGCAGTTGATCCCCAAGCACAAATAGCATAGGTGAGGTATGGATAAATAAGTGAGTGGTATAGTGTGAGAAGGGCATTTTGCGGCACGTAGTATCGTATCTTGGAGAGGATCCCAACCGTTTTGGATACTTTTTTGGTTATGTGTTGGATATGGGTGCTGAAATTCAGGTTGTTGTCAAGGTATAGGCCTAGGAATTTGCCCTCATTATGTCTGGTAATTAGAGTGTTGTCGATCTTAATGTTAATTTGTGCATCTCCTGCTCTGCTACCAAACATAATATAGTAGGTTTTGTCAGTGTTAAGCGTAAGTTTATTGGCTGTCATCCAAGTCGATATTTTGATCAGCTCCTCATTAACAATGGTGTTGAGGGTGGCAAGATTAGGGTGAGAGATGACATAAGTCGTGTCGTCAGCAAAGAGAATGGGTTTCAGGTGTTGGGATACGTTTGGAAGATCATTGATGTATATGAGGAAGAGCAGGGGACCAAGGACACTTCCCTGCGGAACTCCAGTATCAAGTGGCCGTGTTGTTGATGCTGTGTCTTTAATGGTGACATACTGATACCTATTAGTAAGGTAAGATTTGAAATAAGCAAGCGCATGGCCTCTTATACCGTAATGGTCAAGTTTGTGGAGTAGGATGTCGTGGTCTACTGTGTCAAAAGCTTTTCTTAGGTCAATAAAAATTCCTAGTGGATATTCCTTATTTTCCAATGCTGTGTAAAGCAGATCTAGCATTTTTATGATTGCATCATTAGTGCTTTTATTTTTCCTGAATCCAAATTGGCAGGGGTTGAGTATGTTTTGTGCTGTTATAAATGAATATAGTCTCCTGTGCACGAGTTTCTCAAAGATTTTGGATAGCAATGGTAAGTTTGATATTGGCCTATAGTTGTTTAAGTCTGTAGGGTCACCACCTTTATGTATTGGTGTAACCCTTGCCATCTTGAGTAGTTTCGGGAAGGTGCTAGTTTCTAGTGACTTGTTAAAAAGTAATGAAATAGCATGCGAAAGGACATGGGCCGCTCGCTTGTACAGTAATGGTGGGACATGAGACAGATTCCCTGAGTTGTTTTTAAGTGACTTTATAATCTCGGTGACTTCCGTGGGCTCAGTTGGTGCAAGATAGAAGGAATTTGGGAAATTCCCATCTAGGTAGTCCCCGGCATGGGCATTGGTATGTGGGATTTTATTGGCGAGATTAGATCCTATGGTTGAGAAGAAGTCGTTTATCTTGTTAGCTGTGTCAGTGGGATGTAGTGGTGTTTCATTAGGTTTAGTTAGGACAATATTCTTGTTTTTTTTCAGTTTGTGGGTCCCTAGAATCTGAGAGAGTGTTTTCCAGGTCTTTTTTATATCTCCTCTAGTGTCTGTGAATCTACTGGAGTAGTATAGTTGTTTGGCTTTCTTTATTACTTTGGTGAGAACTGATGAATAGTGTTTAAGAATATCTTTGTGTATTAAGCCCTGTCTATATTGCTTTTCATATTGGTGTTTCTTGTCAATGGATTTCAGAATGGTGCTGGTTAGCCATGGGCAACCAAGCCGTTTGTTTGTGATCTGTTTCGTTTTTATAGGACAATGTTTGTTGTATAGTCTAAGTAATTTGTTAAGAAAAATGTCTGTCCAGTCATCAATACCATTGGCCTTGGAGAATTCTGTAGGCCAGTCAACAGTCTCTAGGTCAGCTGTGAACTTCCTTATTGAGGCCTCGTCATGGAGTCTAAATGAGACTTTGTTGTATTCAAGTGGTGGTTTACTAATGTTTGTCAGGAGGAAGGTAGGGTAGTGGTCTGTAGTGCTATCTGTGATTATCCCTGATTTAAGGGGGGCTAGTATATTGGTCCATATGTGGTCTATTATGGTTGCACTTGTCTCAGTGAGCCTGGTTGGTTTAGTTATTGTTGGTATGAGAAGTGTGTTGTTCATATTGTTGATGAAATCAGTTACAGGCTGATCATCTAGTAAGCCAAGGTTGATGTTGAAGTCTCCAGCTAAGAGAAGGTGGTGCTTATTCATTTGTCTGTTTGTTATTAGTGACTTTAATTTCTCACTGAAATTTGGGATGTTTGTGTGAGGTATCCGGTAAATGGCACCGATTGTTATAGGTGTCTTAAGGTTTTTTACAGTAAAATTAGCAAAAATGTATTCCCCATATTCATCACTAAAGCAAGTGGTGCTAATACAAGATAATTGGTTAGAGTAATAGATTGCAATACCACCCCCAACTTGGTTTGGTCTGCAGTTGTGAATTGCTGTGTATCCTGGTAGAGGGTAGATATCTATTGTGTCCTGCTTAAGCCAGGTCTCAGTAAGAATAATGCAGGAGAAGGGTGTCTTTAGTGATTCAAGGAGTGCCAGGAGGTCATCATAGTGTTTGCTTAAGGACCTGATGTTGTAGTTAAGTACTGATAGACTTTTAGCATTGTTTAGGATAGTGCTGGCTTGTGATGCTGTGTAATAAAGGCAGTTACTTTCCAATAGGTTTTGATTGGGTGTCAGATTATGGAGGTTTAGATCAGGGTCAACGTGATCAATCATCTTCTAGGTTTAAATTATGGTTATTTATATCCTGAGTTGTGTGTTGAGTTCTAGTACTGATATCTGTAGTGGTGGGAAGTTTGGACAAGTATATAGCTAGAGTATTTTGGTCATATAGAGTATAGTCACTACTACACATAATGAAGTTGATGTTGTCTATGTGTTGTGCTGGAATGAACTAAAGTACAACTAGGTATAAACTAGTAATATAAAAATACAAATTAAAAATAGAACAAGACTCTCACTTGTAATTGCACTAAGGTCTAATATAATGACTTTTGTGGAGTCTATGTTTTGAGCTAGAATGAGCTATAGTACAACTAGATTTAATCTAATAATATAAAAATACAAATTAAAAATAGCACCAGTCTCTCACTAGTAATTGCACTATGGTCTAATATAGTGAATTTGGTATTGACTTTGTATTGAGCTAGAGCTATAGTACAACTGAGTTTAATCTAATAATATAAAAAAGGCACAAGACTCTCAATTGTAATTGCACTAAGGTCTTATATAAGTTGTTTACAAGAATTAGAGTATAACTAGATTTAAATTGACAAGATAAAATACACAAGTTAAGGTAGCAAAAGAATAATAATAAAAAAAAATGATAAAAATAAAAATGGCAATGACTTGGTTATAATATGCTAGTAAGATGGTAGACAGGATAATATAAAAGTTGTAGTTGAAAATACTAGTTTAAAAAAGTATAGAATAAAAATGGTCAATAAAAGAAGTTTACAATAAGTTTGATCAATATAGTTTAAAGCAAAATTGGGCAATAATAGGGATTTTAGAATAAAATTGGGCAATTGAGTATTTCTTAAAGTGAGGTAGAATTATTGAGGACAAGTTATGGTTAGTTTATAATAAAATAAGATGGAACAGTGATGTGGTAAGTTGTAAAAAAGGAGATAGATTCTGTAGATATTAAACAAATTAAGACTATGAGGTAGAATGGTCGTTGAATACAACAATGACAATCAAAAGTAGTTGGGGTATTAGAATTTTAGGGGGGCACAAATTTATGACAATATAACACTAACGGTGGACTGTGGGTATTATCTGCACTTTACTCTGATTCTGTTAGTCCAGCCTCACTTAGGAATGTTTTAAGGTCATGTTCTGTAGAGATGAAGTATCTCTTCCCAGTGGGCTGTTTCCTAACTGCGATTTTTCCATCCCTCACAAAGCACTGGTGGATTTTTTGGGCATAGCGTAATTTTCTTAGCCGATAAAGAAGGTTTTGTCTTGTTTTGGTAAGGCACTCATTGACGTAAACATCAGTTTTCATAGAAATAGATGTTTTTAGTAGGTTGTTTCTTTGTAGGCTAGTTTGGAATTTTAACAGCACTGTTTTTTTACCTGCTTGGTAGCCCATCAGTTTGCAATCCTTTAGGTCATCACTACGTATGTTAAGGCGAAGGTGGTCCTTGATAAGCTGTAGGGTGGTCTCCATGCAGGTCTCTTGGGTGACTGTGGCTGGGAGATGTTTGCTGTTAACTACAACAGCGTCAGATAGCTGCTGTTGGTCATTATGGTCTTGGAAGTTGGTTATGACATTGGCAAGTTGTTGGTCCACTCTTGATCTTTCCTCTGTAATGTTGGTAGTAAGTAGGGTGACTTGGTCTTTTAGAGTGTTGATGGTGTCTAGGGACTGGGTGTGGGTGTTGCTTTGTTGTTCTAGAGTGTCTAGTTTATGTTCTAGAGCAGTGATCTTGTTGAGGTAATCTGCATTGCTAGCTTTTAGTTCCTGCATTTCTTGAGTTAGTTTGGTGATCGTTTGGTTCTGAATCGTAAGGAGTTTAGCTATTTCTGGGTCGGTGATCTTCTTGACATCAAATACTGGGAAGGAGTTATCTTGGACTGTGGCGGCGGCCATGTTTGTTGTTGTCTGTCGTGTGTTGTGGTGATGCCGGTGGGTGATGAGGGTTGTGTCCTGGCTGGCAGTACCACAAGTTTTCCTCGTGTTATTACTGCTCTCACCTTTGATGTTAGGAGTCCTTAGCTGGTTACTGGATCTTCTTTTATTGCTCTGACCCTTGTCCATTGGCTGTGGCTTCGGGTGAATAATAGGCGATGGGTGAATGTTGTGGAGTATCACTTCAGTGGCAGCGGGGTAGGAGGTGGTAGTACGAGTCCTATTAGTTGGTAATTTGTGAACTTTTGGGTGATTTCTGCAGTTGATTTATATCATTCTGGGTATCCACACATGTTAGTGTTATGTGGGTCTTGATTAGGTCATCACTGGGCTGCTGGGAACCTCAGGTAGAAGTAAAAATAGAGGACAAGGTTCCTGTTGCCGCTGCCGCTGTATAAGGTACCATATGATACCATATTATACAATATGATACAATGGTAACATTTTTTTTATTTTTTTTATTATCACACTGGCCGATTCCCACCAAGGCAGGGTGGCCCGAAAAAGAAAGACTTTCACCATCATTCACTCCATCACTGTCTTGCCAGAAGGGTGCTTTACACTACAGTTTTTAAACTGCAACATTAACACCCCTCCTTCAGAGTGCAGGCACTGTACTTCCCATCTCCAGGACTCAAGTCCGGCCTGCCGGTTTCCCTGAATCCCTTCATAAATGTTACTTTGCTCACACTCCAACAGCACGTCAAGTATTAAAAACCATTTGTCTCCATTCACTCCTATCAAACACGCTCACGCATGCCTGCTGGAAGTCCAAGCCCCTCGCACACAAAACCTCCTTTACCCCCTCCCTCCAACCTTTCCTAGGCTGACCCCTACCCCGCCTTCCTTCCACTACAGACTGATACACTCTTGAAGTCATTCTGTTTCGCTCCATTCTCTCTACATGTCCGAACCACCTCAACAACCCTTCCTCAGCCCTCTGGACAACAGTTTTGGTAATCCCGCACCTCCTCCTAACTTCCAAACTACGAATTCTCTGCATTATATTCACACCACACATTGCCCTCAGACATGACATCTCCACTGCCTCCAGCCTTCTCCTCGCTGCAACATTCATCACCCATGCTTCACACCCATATAAGAGCGTTGGTAAAACTATACTCTCATACATTCCCCTCTTTGCCTCCAAGGACAAAGTTCTTTGTCTCCACAGACTCCTAAGTGCACCACTCACTCTTTTTCCCTCATCAATTCTATGATTCACTTCATCTTTCATAGACCCATCCGCTGACACGTCCACTCCCAAATATCTGAATACGTTCACCTCCTCCATACTCTCTCCCTCCAATCTGATATCCAATCTTTCATCACCTAATCTTTTTGTTATCCTCATAACCTTACTCTTTCCTGTATTCACCTTTAATTTTCTTCTTTTGCACACCCTACCAAATTCATCCACCACTCTCTGCAACTTCTCTTCAGAATCTCCCAAGAGCACAGTGTCATCAGCAAAGAGCAGCTGTGACAACTCCCACTTTGTGTGTGATTCTTTATCTTTTAACTCCACGCCTCTTGCCAAGACCCTCGCATTTACTTCTCTTACAACCCCATCTATAAATATATTAAACAACCACGGTGACATCACACATCCTTGTCTAAGGCCTACTTTTACTGGGAAAAAATTTCCCTCTTTCCTGCATACTCTAACTTGAGCCTCACTATCCTCGTAAAAACTCTTCACTGCTTTCAGTAACCTACCTCCTACACCATACACTTGCAACATCTGCCACATTGCCCCCCTATCCACCCTGTCATACGCCTTTTCCAAATCCATAAATGCCACAAAGACCTCTTTAGCCTTATTTAAATACTGTTCACTTATATGTTTCACTGTAAACACCTGGTCCACACACCCCCTACCTTTCCTAAAGCCTCCTTGTTCATCTGCTATCCTATTCTCCGTCTTACCATATGGTACCATATGGTACCATATACCATATGATACAATGGTACCATATGGTGCAATGGTACCATATGGTGCAATGGTACCATATGATGCAATGGTACTATATGATGCAATGATACCATATGGTACATTGTACCATACAGTACAATACCATATGGTTCATTGTACCATATGGTACTATTGTATTCAACACAATAAACATTTATTTAGGTATACACACAAGCAGGCATGCGTGAGCGTGTTTGATAGGAGTGAATGGAGACAAATGGTTTTTAATATTTGACGATACACAAATAAAGTTACATAGAATATCATACTTAGCAGCGTATGTTTGGAGAACCTAGGATAACCCAAAAAAGTCAGACTTATTCCCATTAGGGTCCCTGTACCATATGGTATAATGTACCATATTGTACAATGTACCATATGGTATAATGTACTATATGGTACATTGCACCATATGGTACCATTGTACCATATGATACCATTGTACCATATGATACCATTGTATGACATGGCACCATTGTACGATATGGTATCTATACAGTGGTCCCTCGTTTTTCGTAATTAATCCATTGCTGGAGCCGTTACTATAAACAAAATTTACGATTTACGAATCAATTTTCCCCATAAGAAATAATGTAAATACAATTAATCCGTTCCTGACACCCAGAAGTATTAAAACAAAATTTTTTTTTACATGAAATATACATGTAGTACATAAACAATACAATGGGAAATGATGAATGAAACATTAACAGCATAACACTTACCTTTATTGGAGATTCTTCTTAGTGTATGGGAGACTGGAGGAGGAGAGAGAGTGGATTGTTTATAGTTTGGAAGGGGAATCCCCTTCCATCAACACCTCAGGTACCAATTGCTTTTCTGGGGTTGCTTCTCTTCTCTGTTTCTTAATGCCACTAGGACCACCTTGAGAGTCACTGGAGTCCTGTCTCGCAAAATAACTGTGGAGAGAGCTCTGTTTCTGGCGTCTCTTTAACACTTCCCTAAAATGGCCCAAGACTTTGTCACTGTACATGTTGCCAACATGGCTTGCAACAACCTTGTTAGGGTGATGTTTCTCCATAAAGCTTTCCATCTTACCCCACATAGTAAAAATCTCTTTAATTTCTGAAGAAGGCACCTTCTTCCATCTCTCTTCCTCCTCCTCTGCAGCAAGATTCTGAGCTGCGATGTGTTGCTCTTCCTGCTGAAGCTCTTGCAGCTCCTCAGTGGTGAGCTCTTCATTGTGGTCTTCCACCAATTCTTCCACATCCTCCAAACTCACATCCAACCCCATGGAACTCCCCAGTGCCACAATTGATTTTACAACAGACATAGGCTCATTAGGGTCAGTCCCAAACCCTTCAAAATCCCTCTTGTCGACACAATCTGGCCACAATTTTCTCCAGGCAGAGTTCAAAGTCCTGGTAGTCACTCCCTCCCAAGCCATACCTATAAGGGTTATGCAATGGAGGATGCTGAAGTGTTCTCTCCAAAATTCCCTTAGGGTCAAGTGAGTGTCTGTGGTCACAGTCAAGCACCTGTGAAACATTGCTTTTGTGTAGAGTTTTTTAAAGTTTGCAATGACCTGCTGGTCCATGGGCTGGAGGAGAGGAGTGGTATTCGGGGGCAAGAACTTTACTGTGATGAACCCAAACTCCTCGAAAATTAGGTCATCCAAGTTTGGAGGATGAGCAGGTGCATTGTCCATTACTAGCAGGCACTTGAGATCCAATTTCTTTTCCAGGAGATACTCCTTCACACTAGGGCCAAACACTTCATTGAACCACTCGACGAAAATTTCCCTCGTGACCCATGCCTTACTATTAGATTTCCAAAACACACACAATTTACTCTTCATAACATTGTTTTTCCTGAACACTCTGGGATTTTCAGAATGGTACACTAGTAATGGCTTCACTTTGAAATCCCCACTAGCATTAGCACAGAACATTAGCGTCAGCCTGTCTTTCATAGGCTTGTGTCCTGGCATTGCCTTTTCCTCTTGTGTAATGAAGGTCCTCTTTGGCATTTTCTTCCAAAAGAGGCCTGTTTCGTCACAATTGAACACTTGTTCAGGTTTCAGTCCTTCAGCCTCTATGTACTCCTGGAATTCATGCACATATTTTTCAGCCGCCTTGTGGTCCGAACTGGCAGCCTCACCATGCCTTACCACACTGTGTATGCCAGTACGGTTCTTAAATCTCTCAAACCAGCCTTTGCTGGCCTTAAATTCACTCACATCACCACTATTTGCAGGCAATTTCTTTACCAAATCTTCATGCAACTGCCTAGCCTTTTCACAAATAATCGAAGTCATAAGAGTATCTCCTGCTAATTGTTTCTCATTTATCCACACCAATAATAACTTCTCAACCTCTTCCAGTACTGGTGATCTCATTTTTGTCAGCATAGTTACTCCCTTTGCAACAACAGCATCCTTGATTTCCTTTTTCTTGGCCACTATGGAACATAAGGTTGTGTAGGGTTTCTTATACATCCTGGACAGTTCGGCCACACTTGTACCACTTTCATATTGTTCAATGATGGTTTTCTTAAATTCAATCGTATTTCTCACCTTCTTTACCACAGGCTTGGCACTAGGAGCTTTCTTTGGAGCCATGGTAGCTTATTTAGTACTTGCAAGCACTAAAATAAATGGAATATTATGAAATATTTCGCTGGAGCACGTGAGGGGACCTTCGCTCACTGGTAAACAATGCCAGACTGGCTGCCGCCCCGGCTCACGCCGTGGGTACGCGTCCCGGACGAACTACGACTCGCGAGTCAACCTATGAAAAGCGAGTCCATGTTTATACGAAAATACCCCTATGATTGGCGAAATTTACGATTGCCGGGAACTACGAAAAGCGGGGGACCACTGTAAATGGAGTCCGCCTGTCAGAAGCTTAACCCTTTGACTGTCTCAGGTCCCTTTCTGAAACTGTCATTCTGTCGCATTCTTATGAAATGATAGAGAATCTTCCTGATTGTAATGACACCAAAAGTTTGAAATTTGGTTGAAAACCCATGGAATTACGCTCCCGCGAAGTTAGCGGTCTCGGCGACAAATTATCGGCGATTTCGCAGACTTTGAGCCCTGCTTTTAGCCAATTACATTGTTCCAGTTGACCAAACTCATAGCTATTTCTTTAGAACTCCATTTTATCTATCAGTTGAGTACAAAAAACTGCCCATTTATCAATTTGAACTACCCAATAAAGTGGTCAGAAATTGACAATTTGGCCAATTTCACGCAAAATGAAAGAGATGCCAATTTCAAAATAGGGTCCAGAATAAACAATGTAGACATTCTTGGCACTAAAATAACATATCCTCTGTTCATTAGTCACGTCTCTAGGCCCCTCTTATATTACTATTGCTTTCTATTTTGATTTTTTATTCATACAAAAAAAATACAAAATTTACTGTTATGCAGACTACTGCATTATTGTAAAAATGGTATAAATAATATCAGTGCACTAGTGAAAGAATATTAGACTCCCCAGTTGATGTGTATTGGACGTGTGGTGTGATTTGCTTACTCCTGAAGGTTGGTAAAAATCGAACATTTCCGCTACTTTGAGCTCAATTTCAAGGTCATTTTCATCGTGAAAGTAATCAAAATCATCTCTATTTCTGTAATATGTTTTCCATTTTATCACGTGAGACCATGAAAACGAAAATACAATGATAAATACTATAGGAAAATACACCTCAAAGTCAGTGTTTTAATCCAAAAAAATGGTCAGTTTTTTTTCTCATTATGCACTGCGTGCTGCAGGATTTTTATGTGGTGCACATTGACCACACAGACCCATTCTCTCACATGTGCGCCTACCAGCTTTCTCCTGCTTGATTTGAAGCCACTAGAATTATTGAGTATATATACGTCAGAAACAGTGGCGCGTAAGACGTATTTATACAACGTAAACAGTCAAAGGGTTAACAGAGTAACTTGGGTAAAGGTGAATATACAGCAGAAGGGCTACTACCGTGTCATCTATGAGGCTGATATATGGAACCAACTTGAAAAACTTTGTGTAGAGAAGGTTAGTAAGAGAGACTTAGGAAGTTAGAAGAATACCTTGATTTAATGGACTAATTCTTGAAGGTGTCTGGTAATGCATATTGTTCATTTATTCAAATGATGAGATTGTTTTTTCCATGATCATAACAGTAATGAACAGTTTTGGATTTAAACTGTCTCGAAATCCAAAATCAGAACCCTAAAATAAAACTTGCTCTCAGTGTCCAAAAAAAATTATTCTCTCTTCTGAAATGACAGAAAATCTTTTTATAAAGTTAATAACACCAAAAGTATGAAATTTAATGCCTTGGCTTTATTTGTTTTCACTGTTACACAAACATGTTTGTACTCACCTAGTTGAGGTTGCAGGGGTCGAGTCCAAGCTCCTGGCCTCACCTCTTCACTGGTCGCTACTAGGTCACTCTTCCTGAACCGTGTGCTTTATCATACCTCTGCTTAACCCGTAAACGGTCCAAACGTATATACAGCAGGGCCCCACTTTACGGCGTTTCACTTCACGGCGTTCCACTAATACGGTCATTTCAAATTATGACCAAAACTCGCTATACGGCTCCCCCCACCTGACTTTCTAATACGGTCACCGTGCCCCACCCTGTTTGTTTACATTCTTCCTGAGCTCAGTGAGCACTAAGTCTCTCCATTTTGTCTGGAAACTCCAAAATTTCAAATGTTTTTAGAAGTTATTTCATATTTTATATATACTCTGATAATTATACTTATGTATACCTGTACTTAAATAAACTTACATACTGTGCTGGCATGCAGGTACACATTAAAATCAGTAAGAGTGTCTTATGTCTCCAGACGTCATATTAGTAATGATAATAATAATCGAGTCTCATTTAAATGTCGTATATTACGTTAAATACACATTTTCATTAATCCATCTATTATATTTTTTCAAAATTATATAATAAACACGATACATAACATAAAAAGATGATAAATACACCCCACAATAGAATAAATAAACATAAATATGAGATGTGGTAGCAGACGACTTGCACAAGTGACGCCATATTAGAAATGCTAATAATAATAATAATAATAATCACCGAGTCTCATTAAATGTTGTATATTACGTTAATATACACATTTTCATTAATCCATCCATGATATTTTTTTCAAAATTATATAATAAACACGATACATAACAAAAAGATGATAAATACATCCTACAATAGAATAAATAAACAAATATGAGATGTGGTAGCCAGATAACTTGTACAAGTGATGCCAAGAATAACATTTTCTCTAATCTAACATAAGAGAAAATGTGTTACTGGGGGTAACTGTAGAAAATTATTCCTTTCGTATGTATGTAAGTTTATTCAGGTATACACAAATACAGTTACATAGATTATCATACATAACATATGTGTAGAGAACCTAGGATAACCCAAAAAAGTCAGAGTGACTTATTTCCATTGCCTTCACTCAGAGCATCATTTCTTCTCAAAATCATGTTACATGAGAATGGGAGTGTTGTTCTTTATTTATTCTACCATATCAATGTAGAGACAACCTGTACACAATGTAACTTGTACACAAACCAGACGTGTACACTTTGTTTACAAAACTTACCTTCGCCTGGTTTGTTTACGTAACTCTGCGCCTGTACTCTCTCATGCACTCATTCTTTCTCTCTCTCTCATTTATTCGTTTTATCTCATTTACTTACTCCTGACCCTACATTAAGACTAAAAATATTTTAAGGTAAGTAATGAGTGAACTGTATATACATTTTATCGCTCTGGGATGCTTAAATGTAATAGAATATTATGTATAGGTGGATTGGCCTGGTATGGTAGCCCGGCTGACTACCATACATACCACACTTGATTTTTTACAATAAATACTACTCA
>NW_027200901.1:0-15873 GCF_038502225.1 Cherax quadricarinatus
TACACAGCACATACACATACCGAGTGCACATACCGAGTACATATCGAGCAAACAGCACATACACTTACTGTACACATACCGAGTACATATCGAGCACACAGCACATACACTTACTGTACACATACCGAGTACATATCGAGCACACAGCACATACACTTACTGTACACATACCGAGTACATATCGAGCACACAGCACATACGCTTACAGTACACATACCGAGTACATATCGAGCACACAGCACATACGCTTACTGTACACATACCGAGTACATATCGAGCACTCAGCACATACACTTACTGTACACATACCGAGTACATATCGAGCACAAAGCACACACACTTACTGTAAACATACCGAGTACATATCAAGCACACAGCACATACACTTACTGTACACATACCGAGTACATATCGAGCACACAGCATATACACTTACTGTGCACATACCGAGAACATATCGAGAACACAGCACATACACTTACTGTACACATACCGAGTACATATCGAGCACACAGCACATACACTTAATGTACACATACGGAGTACATATCGAGCACACAGCACATACACTTACTGTACACATACCGAGTACATATCGACCACACAGCACATACACTTACTGTAAACATACCGAGTACATGTCGAGCACACAGCACATACACTTACTGTACACATACCGAGTACATATCGAGCACACAGCACATACACTTACTGTACACATACCGAGTACATATCGAGCACACAGCACATACACTTACTGTACACATACCGAGTACATATCGACCACACAGCACATACACTTACTGTACACATACCGAGTACATATCGAGCACACAGCACATACACTTACTGTACACATACCGAGTACATATCGAGCACACAGCACATACACTTACTGTAAACATACCGAGTACATATCGAGCACACAGCACATACACTTACTGTACACATACCGAGTTCATTTCGAGAACTCAGCACATACACTTACTGTACACATACCGAGTACATATCGAGCACACAGCACATACACTTACTGTACACATGCCGAGTACATATCGAGCACACAGCACATACACTTACTGTACACATACCGAGTACATATCGAGCACTCAGCACATACACTTACTGTACACATACCGCGTACATATCGAACACACAGCACATACACTTACTGTACTCATACCGAGTACACATCGAGCACACAGCACATACACTTACTGTACACATACCGAGTACATATCGAGCATACAGCACATACACTTACTGTACACATACCGAGTACATATCGAGCACACAGCACATACACTTACTGTACACATACCGAGTACATATCGAGCACGCAGCACATACACTTACTGTACACATACCGAGTACATATCGAGCACACAGCACATACACTTACTGTACACATACCGAGTATATTTCGAGCACACAGCACATACACTTACTGTACACATACCGTGTACATATCGAGCACACAGCACATACACTTACTGTACACATACCGAGTACATATCGAGCACTCAGCACATACACTTACTGTACGCCTACCGAATACACATCGAGCACACAGCACATACACTTACTGTACACACACCGAGTACATATCGAGCACACAGCACATACACTTACTGTACACATACCGAGTACATATCGAGCACACAGCACATACACTTACTGTACACATACCGAGTACATATCGAGCACACAGCACATACACTTACTGTACACATACCGCGTACATATCGAGCACGCAGCACATACACTTACTGTACACATACCGAGTACATATCAAGTGTGGAGAAATTTTCTCCAGGAGGGGGGTATCAGCCCCCTTCAGCCCTTTCAGCCCTGAGGGGCCAAGCCCTCTCAGCCCTGAGGGGCCACTCAGAAGGGGCGAGCGTCTTCTTTACTGCTAGAGTGAGTAATTGATCACAGATGCTATGCCACGTAGTCAAGTGACCTCTGCTCCTTGCAGGGGTGTTGCAACGTGTATTTTTATAAGAGACAGTACATCTCTTACTTAGCAGGACAATTAAGGAAAATCCTGCTCCCACTTTGTTACCATAGTAAAGATAGTGTACATTGTTGTTTATGATTAAGACAGCAAGAAACAAACATTCTGCTTTGCTTCATCGAGGAGTTGACAAGGATGCAAGGTACTAGGTCAGCATTTTTTTTTGTGCTGGGGGCAGAGACGTCATGGAGCGCTGTGGCGTCTGGCCAGATTACTTTTGACTCTACTACGAGTCACACTGACGCCAGGATACTGATCTGTGCGTTAGTGTGAACAAAGTGTCTCTAACACAAACACTTAAGAGAAGTGTGATCAGCTTCTATTGTGATACATTGTGAACAATAAAGACAAATCTTGTGGAACATAGTGTACCAGTGTGCGTTTCCTAGACAATGGAAGACGTGGACATCCAAGGACACTTCAGCTTCTATCAAGTCACCGATATCTGTCGAAGCTGTTGAGAACACCATAGCTCACGTTACAAAGAAATAAGTAATATTCACGTGTGATTTACAGTTATACAGTGACATTTATAGTGTATAGTGAATGAAGTGTATAATGTCGTTATTTACGATTAATCATCGTGGTCAGGCTGACACAGCAAACAAACTCAAGCCATAAACACCAGACACATGTACCCTGTACCCTTCATGGTCATTGACCCTGAGGTCAGTAGTGTCTGACTCGATTATTGCTGACTTAAGCATAACAAAAACTCAGCTGTTTATAGCAGTACAGTGTTTTTTAAACACTCCAAGTGTGGTGCTAGAATTTTCAGTATACCATTAAAATGGCTTGTTTGAAAACTCAGTTTCAGTCTTTACAGACTAAGATTACACAATTAGAAAATCTAATTTCAGTCTGTATAGGATTAACTCAAGATACAAACATAGATTTTGATGATCTTGAGGTCAAGTTTGGATTATTTACACAACGTATGAAAATAATTAATTCAGACTATACACATTATGAAAATAAATTTCTTGAATCAGATCCATCTGAGGATGAAATTAAAAATGTTTTGGATACTTTTAGTGATCAACAATTAAGGTGGACAGGAGTACAGGCTATCTGCCATAAAACTCTGTCACAGAGACCTACTATAACTAGTGGGCAACCATCTGTTACACCTGTAACAACAACATGTGTCCCATTACCAAGCTTACCTACATTGTCATTACCTATTTTCCAAGGTCATAATTATGAAGAATTCATTAGTGGTTTTCAATCCATAGTAAATTCACGAACTGACATAGACGAGATTGCTAAGTTCAATTATCTTAAATGTCTTGTGAAGGGAGAACCCTATGAACTGATTAAGTCATTTCCGGTGGTCAAAGGCAATTATCAAATAGCCTTACGTGTCTTAGCAGACAATTACTTAAGAGAGAGATTTCGTTCGGATTTTTAACCCCGGAGGGTTAGCCACCCAGGATAACCCAAGAAAGTCAGTGCGTCATCGAGGACTGTCTAACTTATTTCCATTGGGGTCCTTAATCTTGTCCCCCAGGATGCGACCCACACCAGTCGACTAACACCCAGGTACCTATTTGCTGCTAGGTGAACAGGACAACAGGTGTAAGGAAACGTGTCGGAATGTTTCCACCCGCAGGGAATCGAACCCGGGCCCTCCGTGTGTGAAGCGGGAGCTTTAGCCACCAGGCCACCGGGCCACCACTTCGATGCTGACAAGGCTAGAATTAGACATGCAGTCTTAATATCAAGCTTGAAGCCACCCAAACATTGTTATTCAGACTTACAGGCATTTAGAATCACATTAGACAATAGTCTCATATCTCTAGGTGCTAAATATGACCTAAGACAATGTGATTGGTTTATCAGTGGTATTGTACAAGATAAGTTGTCTCCACAAACTATTGAACGATTAAATATTATGTTCAATAAACGCTATTTCACTTGTGAAGAAATTAGCAATGGTTTACAAACAATAGTTTCATGCATGCAAGCAACGAGACAAGATGAAAAATCCACAAATCCAGTGGATAATAAACCTTCAACTCAGTATAAAAAGAGTATACCTACTCCCACTAAACCACATAATGGGAAATCCTATATAGGCATTTATCAAGCTGTGAATACAATAGACAGTAAACAGACTGTCATACATAAACGTACTCCAAAATGTGTACTTTGTGATGGAACACATTGGGCACAGTATTGTAGTCAATACACATCAATGGAGGCACGTAAACAACGTATTCATCAGCTGAAAAGATGCATCAAGTGTTTAGGTGAACACAAGGGAGGAAAATGCTCACTGAAGAAGTGTTTTAAATGCAAGGGTATGCATCATACAGCATTATGCCCAAATACTTTTGCTGAACAGCAGCAGACTTCCACAGAATCAGGAAGTCAACAAGCAACAGCATTAAATGTGAGAGATAAGCTTAAAGCAACTGCTCTCCCGATAGCTCGAGTTGAGTTATCTAATAAATTACACAAAACCAATGTGCTAACACTATTTGATCAAGGCTCACAAAGGTCCTTCATAAGAAGATCAGTGTTGCAGAAACTGAATAAACAACCCTATGCCAAAATACAGTTAGATATAGCTTGTTTTTTCCACAATTCTGGTAAACAGACATATGACCTAGCCAGAATCACTGTTGGTCTAGGAAACAGGAAAAAGACAGTAGAAGCTGTGGTAGTAGATGATTTGCCTAAGTCTGTGCAGATCCAGGGATTAAAAGAAACAGTTGCAGCACTGAAAGCAGCTAAGGTCAAGTTAGCCTGTCCTGACATACAGACGGACACAATTAGTCCAATTGATTTAATCATTGGAAGTGATTATTATCACTGTTTTGTGCAAAATATAGTAAGTAAACATGATGTTCACTTGCTGAAAACAGCAGGAGGCCACATGATATGCGGTCCCATTCCCTCTCAAAGTGGGAAAGAAGCTGATATTGATTCAGTGGAAAATGTACTAGTTACGAGAATAACCGCTGATCATGTACCACAGCAAAAATTATCATTACTGGAAGAAATGAATGAACCAGTTGATAAGTTGTGGGATTTAGATGTGATAGGTATTGATGTAAATAAACCAAGCCCACAAGAGTCTCAGACTTATAACCAATATTTGGACACTGTCAAATATAAAGATGGACAGTATTGGGTTAGGTTACCATGGAAATTAAATCCACCACATCTGCCTAGCAATTATCGCATGGCTTTCGGACAGATGAAAGCACAAATACATGAGCTCAGGAAGAATCCAGAGCTACTGACTGTCTATGATAATATCATACAAGAACAGTTGGACAATAAATTCATTGAGGAAATAGTCGAAGATAAGTTGAAGACAAACTCTCATTATCTCCCACACCATGGAGTCAGAAAAGATTCTGAAACCACTCCACTACGTGTTGTATATAATTGCAGCGCACGTGCAAATAAAGATGTAGCAAGTCTTAATGACTGTCTGATGACCGGACCCTCACTAACTGAGAAGCTTGGAGACGTGCTTATGAAATTTCGCACAAACCCATATGCCTACATGGCTGATATTTCCAAGGCTTTCTTAAGAGTAGGACTACAAGAAATAGATAGAGATTATACTCGATTCTTGTGGCCTGAAAATCCACATGATCCTCAAAGTCCTGTGAAAACTTATTGTTTCAAATCAGTATTATTTGGTGCAACATCCTCCCCATTCTTATTAAAAGCTACTCTAAATACACATTTGAAGAAATCTGAAAGTCCCTTCAAAGAAATCTTAAAGAAAAGTTTCTATGTGGACAATCTTCAAGGTAGTGTGAATAAAGAGGAGGATTTGAAATCCTTATACAGAGAAGCTAACAAGGAGATGAAAGAAGCAAACATGCCTCTAAGGATGTGGAATACAAATTCAAAGCAATTAAGGGAACTTATCAAAGAAGATTTCCCTGAAACTGAAATTCCTGATTGCAACAATATGCTGGGACTTAATTGGAACACACAGGAAGATACTTTGAG
This sequence comes from Cherax quadricarinatus, assembly GCF_038502225.1. Classification (NCBI taxonomy): domain Eukaryota; kingdom Metazoa; phylum Arthropoda; class Malacostraca; order Decapoda; family Parastacidae; genus Cherax; species Cherax quadricarinatus. Next base: position 5,996 of record NW_027200901.1, read on the forward strand.
TCTCAAAAAGATAAACAATAAATCATGCAGTACACTCACTAAAGGTAGTTTACTGTCAGAGGTATCACAATGTTTTGATCCTCTAGGACTCGTCTCACCAATTACCATAAAGGGTAAAATGCTTATGCAAGATGCATGGAAGCTCAAAATAGGATGGGATGAGAACTTACCTCTAGAAATGAGTCAAGCATGGGATGAAATATCCAGGGAGTTTAAGCAACTTCATCAAATTAAATTTCCCAGACAAATAGGTCAAGAGGGAAACAAGTACACATTACATGTGTTCTGTGATGCGTCAACCAGAGGTTATGGCACTGTAGCTTACATGAGTAATGCTGAAGGAAGTACACTAATTACTTCAAAGGCCAGGGTAGCACCCTTGAAGGTCAGAACAGTACCACAATTGGAACTGACAGCACTCTATGTAGGTACAAAATTAGCTGTCTATCTCAACAAAGTACTTGATCATCTCACTATTGAGAAAACCGTGATCTGGAGTGATAATGAGGCAGTTCTCCAATGGTTAAGAAATAATAAGAGTAAGTTGGTCTATGTACAGAACAGAGTAGCAGAAATAAGAGAGATGCAGAGAGATTATCTCTTTCTTCACGTCTCTACCCTAGAGAATCCAGCTGACATGTTGTCACGTGGTGTCCCACTCAAGAAATTTGTGGATAATAAATTATGGCTCCACGGACTGAACTGGCTCTCTGATGAAAATAGCTGGCCTCAGCAAAAAAGCTCACATTATGCCAGAAGAAACAGTCTGCTTGAACACAGCAGAAATAAGTTGTGTAAATACTGCAAACACAACAGAAATAGTCATTGATGGATCTAAATACTCATCTTTGGGTAAACTCTTAAGAGTTACAGCTCTTGTCTTTAAATTCATTAAAGGAATAAAACCTGATTATGAATGTCTTGAACCCATTAAATACTGGGTGAAACTAATACAGAAAGTTGTTTTCTCTACAGAATATAAATTTCTAGAAACACAAGATAAATCCCCAATGATTAATTCTTTAGGACTTTATCTCGACTCAGAAAAGATTATAAGATGTAGAGGAAGAATTCATAATTCTTCACTACCTAAAGAAGCCATACATCCAATATTGATCCCCAAGAATCATTGGCTAACAAAACTGATTGTGCAGAACGCCCACAGTAACGTGTTACATGATGGGGTAGCTGACACACTTTGTCATTTACGACAATCCTACTGGATACCTCAAGGTCGACAAAGTGTGAAAAAACAAATAAAGGACTGTAATACTTGTCGTCACTACGATATGCGAGTATGTCAGTATCCAGGTCCACCTCCATATCCCTCTGAAAGAGTTTGTCATATCACTCCATTTGAGGTGACAGGTGTAGATTACACTGGACCAATAATTTTAACCAAAACAGTTGACAAAGTTCTCATCAAGGTGTACATCTGTTTGTTCACTTGTGCTACTAGAGCAGTACATCTAGAAGTAGCCACTGACATGTCTGCTGAAACCTTTATCAAATTATTCAGAAGGTTTGCAGCCAGAAGGGCATGTCCCAGACTGATGATTTCAGATAATGCAACGAACTTTGTTGCTGGTGCTGCTTATATAAGCAAGATCTTTGATCAACCAGAAGTACAACAGATGCTGAATCAACGCAGTTGTCATTGGAGATACATTCCTCCTAAATCTCCATGGCACGGCGGATTTTATGAAAGAATGATAGGCATTGTAAAACGTTGTTTAAGGAAGACTCTTCATCGTCATAGAATAGACTTAGAAGAATTCCGTACAGTTGTGACTGAAATAGAAAATAGAGTCAACAACAGACCTCTAACTTATGTTACCGATGATCTGGACAATTTAGAAGTGTTAAGTCCATCTCATTTACTCCATGGCAGAAGGCTCGAACCTGTTCCTCCCATGAATGATAAAGAAATCATAGAGGATCCTACTTATTTCGAACCTGAGCAACTCAGACGTAAATTCAAACACCTTAATAAAGTGATTGAACGTTGGGAGAAAATTTGGGGAGAAGACTATCTCACCTCATTGAGAGAACACTTCTATGGAGCTGGTGTTCCTGAAAATCATAAGTCCTTAAGACCTGGTGACATAGTGATTATCGACAATGATGGTCCGAGGTCTCAATGGCCACTTGGAAAAATTGTGACCATATATCCTGATGCAAATGGAATCATCAGGACAGTTGATGTTTTGAGCAAAGGTGTAGTGAATAAGCGGACAATAAATAAACTAGTGCCGTTAGAATTACACAGTGTTGAAAACAAAATTAGTGATTCTCCAGAAACCACACAGACTAAAGCTGTTCAGAAAAGACAAGCAGCAGTGGTGGCGAGTGAGAAAATTAAATTAATGTTAAGTGATGAATAGTTCACCTGCAGCGAACCTCCGCCGCCCCCCAGTGTGGAGAAATTTTCTCCAGGAGGGGGGTATCAGCCCCCTTCAGCCCTTTCAGCCCCTTCAGCCCCTTTCAGCCCTGAGTGGCCAAGCTCTCAGAAGGGGCGAGCGTCTTGTTTACTGCTAGAGTGAGTAATTGATCACAGATGCTATGCCACGTAGTCAAGTGACCTCTGCTCCTTGCAGCGGTGTTGCAAAGTGTATTTTTATAAGAGACAGTACATCTCTTACTTAGCAGGACAATTAAGGAAAATCCTGCTCCCACTTTATTACCATAGTAAAAATAGTGTACATTGTTGTCTATGCTTAAGACAGCAAGAAACAAACATTCTGCTTTGCTTCATCGAGGAGGTGACAAGGATGCAAGGTACTAGGTCAGCGTTTTTTTTTTTTTGTGCTAGGGCAGTGACGGTTTGAGGCGGTGTGGCGACGCCAGACTATCTTTAACTCTAGGGAGAGTGACACTGACGCCAGGATACTGATCTGTGTGTTAGTGAGAACATACTGTACACATACCGAGTACATATCGAGCACACAGCACATACACTTACTGTACACATACCGAGTACATATCGAGCACACAGCACATACACTTACTGTACACATACCGAGTACATATCGAGCACACAGCACATACACTTACTGTACACATACCGAGTACATATCAAGCACACAGCACATACACTTACTGTACACATACCGAGTACATATCGAGCACGCAGCACATACACTTACTGTACACATACCGAGTACATATCGAGCACACAGCACATACACATATCGAGTACATATCGAGCACACAGCACATACACTTACTGTACACATACCGAGTACATATCGAGCACACAGCACATACACTTACTGTACACATACCGAGTACATATCGAGCACACAGCACATACACATACTGAGTTCACATACCGAGTACATATCGAGAGCGAGTACATATCGAGCACACAGCACATACACTTACTGTACACATACCGAGTACATATCGAGCACACAGCACATACACTTACTGTACACATACCGAGTACATATCGAGCACACAGCACATACACTTACTGTACACATACCGAGTACATATCGAGCACACAGCACATACACTTACTGTACACATACCGAGTACATATCGAGCACACAGCACATACACTTACTGTACACATACCGAGTACATATCGAGCACACAGCACATACACTTACTGTACACATACCGAGTACATATCGAGCACACAGCACATACACTTACTGTACACATACCGAGTACATATCGAGCACACAGCACATACACTTACTGTACACATACCGAGTACATATCGAGCACACAGCACATACACTTACTGTACACATACCGAGTACATATCGAGCACACAGCACATACACTTACTGTACACATACCGAGTACATATCGAGCACACAGCACATACACTTACTGTACACATACCGAGTACATATCGAGCACACAGCACATACACTTACTGTACACATACCGAGTACATATCGAGCACACAGCACATACACTTACTGTACACATACCGAGTACATATCGAGCACACAGCACATACACTTACTGTACACATACCGAGTACATATCGAGCACACAGCACATACACTTACTGTACACATACCGAGTACATATCGAGCACACAGCACATACACTTACTGTACACATACCGAGTACATATCGAGCACACAGCACATACACTTACTGTACACATACCGAGTACATATCGAGCACACAGCACATACACTTACTGTACACATACCGAGTACATATCGAGCACACAGCACATACACTTACTGTACACATACCGAGTACATATCGAGCACACAGCACATACACTTACTGTACACATACCGAGTACATATCGAGCACACAGCACATACACTTACTGTACACATACCGAGTACATATCGAGCACACAGCACATACACTTACTGTACACATACTGAGTACATATCGAGCACACAGCACATACACTTACTGTACACATACCGAGTACATATCGAGCACACAGCACATACACTTACTGTACACATACCGAGTACATATCGAGCACACAGCACATACACTTACTGTACACATACCGAGTACATATCGAGCACACAGCACATACACTTACTGTACACATACCGAGTACATATCGAGCACACAGCACATACACTTACTGTACACATACCGAGTACATATCGAGCACACAGCACATACACTTACTGTACACATACCGAGTACATATCGAGAACTCAGCACATACACTTACTGTACACATACCGAGTACATATCGAGCACACAGCACATACACTTACTGTACACATACCGAGTACATATCGAGCACACAGCACATACACTTACTGTACACATACCGAGTACATATCGAGCACACAGCACATACACTTACTGTACACATACCGAGTACATATCGAGCACACAGCACATACACTTACTGTACACATACCGAGTACATATCGAGCACACAGCACATACACTTACTGTACACATACCGAGTACATATCGAGCACACAGCACATACACTTACTGTACACATACCGAGTACATATCGAGCACACAGCACATACACTTACTGTACACATACCGAGTACATATCGAGCACACAGCACATACACTTACTGTACACATACCGAGTACATATCGAGCACACAGCACATACACTTACTGTACACATACCGAGTACATATCGAGCACACAGCACATACACTTACTGTACACATACCGAGTACATATCGAGCACACAGCACATACACTTACTGTACACATACCGAGTACATATCGAGCACACAGCACATACACTTACTGTACACATACCGAGTACATATCGAGCACACAGCACATACACTTACTGTACACATACCGAGTACATATCGAGCACACAGCACATACACTTACTGTACACACGATACCGAGCACATACACATATCGAGTACATATCACACAGCACATACACTTACTGTACACATACCGAGTACATATCGAGCACACAGCACATACACTTACTGTACACATACCGAGTACATATCGAGCACACAGCACATACACTTACTGTACACATACCGAGTACATATCGAGCACACAGCACATACACTTACTGTACACATACCGAGTACATATCGAGCACACAGCACATACACTTACTGTACACATACCGAGTACATATCGAGCACACAGCACATACACTTACTGTACACATACCGAGTACATATCGAGCACACAGCACATACACTTACTGTACACATACCGAGTACATATCGAGCACACAGCACATACACTTACTGTACACATACCGAGTACATATCGAGCACACAGCACATACACTTACTGTACACATACCGAGTACATATCGAGCACACAGCACATACACTTACTGTACACATACCGAGTACATATCGAGCACACAGCACATACACTTACTGTACACATACCGAGTACATATCGAGCACACAGCACATACACTTACTGTACACATACCGAGTACATATCGAGCACACAGCACATACACTTACTGTACACATACCGAGTACATATCGAGCACACAGCACATACACTTACTGTGCACATACCGAGTACATATCGAGCACACAGCACTTACACATTCCGAGTACATATCGAGCACACAGCACATACACATTCCGAGTACATATCGAGCAGACAGCACATACACTTACTGTACACATACCGAGTACATATACACTTACTGTACACATACCGAGTACATATCGAGCACACAGCACATACACTTACTGTACACATACCGAGTACATATCGAGCACACAGCACATACATATATCGAGTACATATCGAGCACACAGCACATACACTTACTGTACACATACCGAGTACATATCGAGCACACAGCACATACACTTACTGTACACATACCGAGTACATATCGAGCACACAGCACATACACTTACTGTACACATACCGAGTACATATCGAGCACACAGCACATACACTTACTGTACACATACCGAGTACATATCGAGCACACAGCACATACACTTACTGTACACATATCGAGTACATATCGAGCACACAGCACATACACTTACTGTACACATACCGAGTACATATCGAGCACACAGCACATACACTTACTGTACACATACCGAGTACATATCGAGCACACAGCACATACACTTACTGTACACATACCGAGTACATATCGAGCACACAGCACATACACTTACTGTACACATACCGAGTACATATCGAGCACACAGCACATTCACTGTACACACATACGAGCACACAGCACATACACTTACTGTACACATACCGAGTACTCGAGCACACAGTACAGCACATACACTTACTGTACACATACCGAGTACATATCGAGCACACAGCACATACACATATCGAGTACATATCGAGCACACAGCACATACACTTACTGTACACATACCGAGTACATATCGAGCACACAGCACATACACTTACTGTACACATACCGAGTACATATCGAGCACACAGCACATACACTTACTGTACACATACCGAGTACATATCGAGCACACAGCACACACTTACCCGAGTACATATCGAGCACACAACACACACTGTACACATACCGAGTACATATCGAGCACACAGCACATACACTTACTGTACACATACCGAGTACATATCGAGCACACAGCACATACACTTACTGTACACATACCGAGTACATATCGAGCACACAGCACATACACTTACTGTACACATACCGAGTACATATCGAGCACACAGCACATACACTTACTGTACACATACCGAGTACATATCGAGCACACAGCACATACACTTACTCTACACATACCGAGTACATATCGAGCACACAGCACATACACTTACTGTACACATACCGAGTACATATCGAGCACACAGCACATACACTTACTGTACACATACCGAGTACATATCGAGCACACAGCACATACACTTACTGTACACATACCGAGTACATATCGAGCACACAACACATACACTTACTGTACACATACCGAGTACATATCGAGCACACAGCACATACACTTGCTATACACTTGATATACACATATCGAGTACATATCGAGCACACAGCACATACACTTACTGTACACATACCGAGTACATATCGAGCACACAGCACATACACTTACTGTACACATACCGAGTACATATCGAGCACACAGCACATACACTTACTGTACACATACCGAGTACATATCGAGCACACAGCACATACACTTACTGTACACATACCGAGTACATATCGAGCACACAGCACATACACTTACTGTACACATACCGAGTACATATCGAGCACACAGCACATACACTTACTGTACACATACCGAGTACATATCGAGCACACAGCACATACACTTACTGTACACATACCGAGTACATATCGAGCACACAGCACATACACTTACTGTACACATACCGAGTACATATCGAGCACACAGCACATACACTTACTGTACACATACCGAGTACATATCGAGCACACAGCACATACACTTACTGTACACATACCGAGTACATATCGAGCACACAGCACATACACTTACTGTACACATACCGAGTACATATCGAGCACACAGCACATACACTTACTGTACACATACCGAGTACATATCGAGCACACAGCACATACACTTACTGTACACATACCGAGTACATATCGAGCACACAGCACATACACTTACTGTACACATACCGAGTACATATCGAGCACACAGCACATACACTTACTGTACACATACCGAGTACATATCGAGCACACAGCACATACACTTACTGTACACATACAGAGTACATATCGAGCACACAGCACATACACTTACTGTACACATACCGAGTACATATCGAGCACACAGCACATACACTTACTGTACACATACCGAGTACATATCGAGCACACAGCACATACACTTACTGTACACATACCGAGTACATATCGAGCACACAGCACATACACTTACTGTACACATACCGAGTACATATCGAGCACACAGCACATACACTTACTGTACACATACTGAGTACATATCGAGCACACAGCACATACACTTACTGTACACATACCGAGTACATATCGAGCACACAGCACATACACTTACTGTACACATACCGAGTACATATCGAGCACACAGCACATACACTTACTGTACACATACCGAGTACATATCGAGCACACAGCACATACACTTACTGTACACATACCGAGTACATATCGAGCACACAGCACATACACTTACTGTACACATACCGAGTACATATCGAGCACACAGCACATACACTTACTGTACACATACCGAGTACATATCGAGCACACAGCACATACACTTACTGTACACATACCGAGTACATATCGAGCACACAGCACATACACTTACTGTACACATACCGAGTACATATCGAGCACACAGCACATACACTTACTGTACACATACCGAGTACATATCGAGCACACAGCACATACACTTACTGTACACATACCGAGTACATATCGAGCACACAGCACATACACTTACTGTACACATACCGAGTACATATCGAGCACACAGCACATACACTTACTGTACACATACCGAGTACATATCGAGCACACAGCACATACACTTACTGTACACATACCGAGTACATATCGAGCACACAACACATACACTTACTGTACACATACTGAGAACATATCGAGGACACAGCACATACACTTACTGTAAACATACCGAGTACATATCGAGCACAGAGCACATACACTTACTGTACACATGCTGAGTACATATCGAGCACACAGCACATACACTTACTGTACACATACCGAGTACATATCGAGCACACAGCACATACACTTACTGTACACATACCGAGTACATATCGAGCACACAGCACACATACACATTACATATCGAGCACACAGTACACTTACTGTACACATACCGAGTACATATCGAGCACACAGCACATACACTTACTGTACACATACCGAGTACATATCGAGCACACAGCACATACACTTACTGTACACATACCGAGTACATATCGAGCACACAGCACATACACTTACTGTACACATACCGAGTACATATCGAGCACACAGCACATACACTTACTGTACACATACCGAGTACATATCGAGCACACATACACTTACTGTACGCATACCGAGTATATATCGAGCACACAGCACATACACTTACTGTACACATACCGAGTACATATCGAGCACACAGCACATACACTTACTGTACACATACGGATTACATATCGATCACACAGCACATATACTTACTGTAAACATAACGAGTACATATCGAGCACACAGCACATACACTTACTGTACACATACCGAGTACATATCGAGCACACAGCACATACACTTACTGTACACATACCGAGTACATATCGAGCACACAGCACATACACTTACTGTACACATACCGAGTACATGTCGAGCACAGAGCACATACACTTACTGT
>NW_027200902.1:0-7500 GCF_038502225.1 Cherax quadricarinatus
GAGTTGGACCTGACTAGCTCGTGCTACTAGGTCGGATTCCGTGCTCCTCCCTTAAGTGACGTGTCAGACCTCAGTAGGTCAGTGAGTTAGGTAAGACACATATGCAACAGTTAGGTATCTTTATTATGAAACGTTTCGCCTACACAGTAGGCTTCTTCAGTCAAGTACAGAAAAGTTGATAGAAGCAGAAGATACTTGAAGACGATGTAATCAGTCCATCACCCTTAAAGTTTTGAGGTGGTCAGTCCCTCAGTCTGGAGAAGAGCATTGTTCCATAGTATGAAACAATATGGAGATGAAGTGACAGGATGGAGCTTTTATAGCGCCAAGAGGTGAGACGTAGGCCACTAGGAGAGGTAAGAACTCAGATGTTGAAAGGTCAGGTCCCTCTCAAATCCAGCCGCTCTCACTAGTGGAAGTTGTCGAAGTTGATTGCAGGTCTGTACCAAGATACCCTTGTGTTGCAGTGTCTGACAGATTGAACATTAAAATGGTATAAAATACCGACAGGTTGTTAGGTAAGACACATATGCAACAGTTAGGTATCTTTATTATGAAACGTTTCGCCTACACAGTAGGCTTCTTCAGTCAAGTACAGAAAAGTTGATAGAAGCAGAAGATACTTGAAGACGATGTAATCAGTCCATCACCCGTAAAGTTTTGAGGTGGTCAGTCCCTCAGTCTGGAGAAGAGCATTGTTCCATAGTATGAAACAATATGGAGAAGAAGTGACAGGATGGAGCTTTTTATAGCGCCAAGAGGTGAGACGTAGGCCACTAGAAGAGGTAAGAACTCAGATGTTGAAAGGTCAGGTCCCTCTCAAATCCAGCCCCTCTCACTAGTGTCTTACCTAACAACCTGTCGGTATTTTATGCCATTTTAATGTTCAATCTGTCAGACACTGCAACACAAGGGTATCTTGGTACAGACCTGCAATCAACTTCGACAACTTCCACTAGTGAGAGCGGCTGGATTTGAGAGGGACCTGACCTTTCAACATCTGAGTTCTTACCTCTCCTAGTGGCCTACGTCTCACCTCTTGGCGCTATAAAAGCTCCATCCTGTCACTTCATCTCCATATTGTTTCATACTATGGAACAATGCTCTTCTCCAGACTGAGGGACTGACCACCTCAAAACTTTAAGGGTGATGGACTGATTACATCGTCTTCAAGTATCTTCTGCTTCTATCAACTTTTCTGTACTTGACTGAAGAAGCCTACTGTGTAGGCGAAACGTTTCATAATAAAGATACCTAACTGTTGCATATGTGTCTTACCTAACAACCTGTCGGTATTTTATACCATTTTAATGTTCAATCTGTCAGACACTGCAACACAAGGGTATCTTGGTACAGACCTGCAATCAACTTCGACAACTTCCACTAGTGAGAGCGGCTGGATTTGAGAGGGACCTGACCTTTCAACATCTGAGTTCTTACCTCTCCTAGTGGCCTACGTCTCACCTCTTGGCGCTATAAAAGCTCCATCCTGTCACTTCATAGGTCAGTGAGATCAGACTGTCAGCGAGCTTAAGGTCACTAGGCCAGTGAGCTTAAGCTGAAGGGAGAATTTCACCTGCCTCACATAGGCCAGTATGCCTGTTGCAGTGTTCCTTATGTTCTTATGTAATAATGAAGATTATCTCCTGCTTCTTGAGACTTAGGAATTCCCAGACGGTTCCTGATTGGCTGGAAGTCTATGTGTAAGCCCCGCCCATTCTCATATGATGCTAAATACTCAATTATTATATTACAAAGTTGAAGAAACGTCCTCAGGACGTTTCTGTGACATTGGTTCTTGTACTATTGTATTGTCAGAGAGTTAAGCTATTTTTCAATACCATTAACTCATTTCCCATACTTTTTCGACTGTTTTCGCTCGCGCATCAAGCACGTTATGCCTCTCCTAACATCATCTTGGTTTCATTCTGTCTAATAATTCTTTGCAACCTCTCTATAAAAAAGTTGAAGTTTTGCTAGAGTTTAAATTCCCCAGAACCAAGAAGGTCATGCGTAGTTTTCTTGACTCTGTAAATTTCTATGCAAAATTTATTCCCAGTATTACAGATTTTACGGGAATACTATCAGACTACCTTACAAAGTCTGTAAGGGAACCTCGAGAAGTTTCCGAGGAAGCTCGGGAAAAATTGAACTCAATTAAGAACATTTTTTCCAAAGACCCGATATGATTCCTGATATCAGTAAGTCATTCAGTTTAAGAACTGATGCTACCAATACCATCCTATATGCTATGTTATTACAGTACCATGAAGGTACTCCATTCTCTGTATGTTTCTTAAGATGGTATCGGTGCAGAACAGAGATACTCCACCACTGAAAAGGAATCTTTAGCCCTTGTGTGGGGTATCTACTTAAAGAATTTATTTTAAAACGAATCATAAATCTTTGATATACCTACAAACTTTTAAGGAAACCAACAGTCACCTCTTAAGGTGAACACAAGTTTTCAAGTTTCATATAGTGTATATCAATGGTTCGTTCAATTATTTCTCTGACTGGTTATATCGTGACAGTAGAAAATTAGCTAAATACACTATTTTTCTTTGAATAAACTTTTTCCTAGCTATTCCCCTTATTTCCTTTGACTGTAAGTCTAAAGGAAAAGTTCTTAGAAAGAATAACTCGTAGTATGCCTGTTCAGAAAGGGGTATGTGAGCAGTTGTCTTACCCCCCTCATCCACCGGGTGAGAAGCAACAAGGGATCCTTGCAGGGGTATGTGAGCAGTTGCCTGCCCCATCATCCACCGGGTGAGAAGCAACAAGAGACAGGGGTATGTGAGCAGTTGTCTTACCCCCCTCATTGAGAAGCAACAAGAAATCCTTGCAGGGGTATGTGAGCCCACCGGGTGAGAAGCAACAAGGGATCCTTGCAGGGGTATGTGAGCAGTTGTCTTACCCCCCTCATCCACCGGGTGAGAAGCAACAAGAGATCCTTGCAGGGGTAGTCTTACCCCCCTCATCCACCGGGTGAGAAGCAACAAGAGCCCCTTATATCCTTTGACTGTAAGTCATGTAAAGGAAAAGTTCATTAAATAAGAGTAGAAGACCGAATAACTCGTAGTATGCCTGTTCAGAAAGGGGTATGCGAGCAGTTGCCTCCCACCCAGGGGTTGCAGGGGTATGTGAGCAGTTGTCTTACCCCCCTCATCCACCGGGTGAGAAGCAACAAGAGATCCTTGCAGGGGTATGTGAGCAGTTGTCTTACCCCCCTCATCCACCGGGTGAGAAGCAACAAGGGATCCTTGCAGGGGTATGTGAGCAGTTGTCTTACCCCCCTCATCCACCGGGTGAGAAGCAACAAGAGATCCTTGCAGGGGTATGTGAGCAGTTGTCTTACCCCCCTCATCCACCGGGTGAGAAGCAACAAGGGATCCTTGCAGGGGTATGTGAGCAGTTGTCTTACCCCCCTCATCCAGCAGGTGAGAAGCAACATGGGATCCTTGCAGGGGTATGTGAGCAGTTGCCTTAACCCCCTCATCCAGCGGGTGAGAAGCAACAAGGGATCCTTGCAGGGGTATGTGAGCAGTTGTCTTACCCCCCTCATCCAGTGGGTGAGAAGCAACAAGGGATCCTTGTGGGGTATGTGAGCAGTTGTCTTAACCCCTACTCATCCACTGGGTGAGAAGCAACATGGGATCCTTGCAGGGGTATGTGAGCAGTTGCCTTAACCCCCACATCCAGCTGGTGAGAAGCAACAAGGGATCCTTGTGGGGTATGTGAGCAGTTGCCTTAACCCCTACTCATCCACTGGGTGAGAAGCAACAAGGGATCCTTGCAGGGGTATGTGAGCAGTTGTCTTATGCCCTCGCCCCTGATCCACCAGGTAAGAAGCAACAAGGGATTCTTGTGGGGGTATGTGAGCAGTTGCCTTACCTCCCTCATCCACTGGGTGAGAAGTGACAAGGGATGCTTGCTGGAGTATGTGAGCAGTTGCCTTACAATCCCCCCTCATCCACCGGATGAGAAGCAACAAGGGATCCTTTTGGTCGGAGTAGCATCACTTGGCTTCCTGTTCTCATCAAGTATAGAGTTCCACTCTTGAACATTTAATGTTTAATTTTCTTTACAAACTAATAGACAAGAGTTATACTCTTGTTGGGTTTTATAACTTTTTAGCTCTTGTCACTCACATAATAGGCCTTCCGCCTATCATATGACTGACTCCTTGTCAGATTAGTAATTTCCTTTTCATTTATTTCTCAGCCTTGCTGAATGGTTTGGGTCATCCACCAGATGTGAGACAAAACGAGCAGAATTATCTAATAATCTATAATTAGTGGAATAATGAGGCTTCATCTTGAGAACTCTGTTGTTCCTTCACCTTTGATTTGTGTTCACACTTCTACTACATTATCAGAACTCTGCTGTGTAGGTCAACAATCTCGTTCAAGGCCTCATGTTGAAAACTCGACTGTTCCTTCACCTTTGCTTTAGATCTACACTCCTGCATCACAAGAACTCTTCCGTTACATTACTTCTGGGCAAGTCAAAAGCCTTACTTAAGAACTCTTGTTCTATACCAGAACAGAGCTACTGTCTTGGCAACATATTGAGGAACTTGCCTAGTTCATTCTACTCTGTTGCTGATTTCCAGTTGACTACTATTGTCGACAGCTAACTCTGTTACTTACACTGCTAGCTGCACACCTTCATAAACATTGCTTCAATCTGGAGCAGGACTTTGCAATAGTCACAAACACCTGTGACCTCACAGTAACTTCCCGTTGCACTCCAACTTTCCCTGTGCACCTTGCCATTCCAATGGCATACTCAGATCTTTCTGTACTCATTAAGCTTGTTCATTTGATTTATTTATTCTTATTTTGTTATGAAAAGAAAACATATAAAAATAAATTATAAGGAAAAGGGGGTTCCTTCGAAACCTTTGAGGGTTTGAAGGGCCCATGCACCTTCAGTCACAGTACTAGATGCTTACCCTCTACTACATATGAACAGTATAGTGGATTTTGTGGGTATCACCCCTTTCATTTCTGAACTAGATCTCCTTGAAGGTTACTACTAGGGACCTTTAATTTGTAAAGTGATGGAGATTTCTACCTTTGTAATTCCAGAGAGTTCATTATCATCATATTGTGGCCCTGTTTGGAATGAGGAACTCACCTGCTTCATTTCAAAAACTGATCCATCAGGCTGTCAAAGGACAATATAGTTGTAGTTTCTAATACATGAGATTAACATGTGTCCCGTCTTTAATACCTCTTCGAGAGACTCTGAACATTTCAACTAACTTAGTAAGTCATCTTTTGGCCAATTTATTACATTATTGGATCATGAAGTCGGTAGTGGCAAAGTGGCACCTAAATTTATCAAAGTTTTGCCCATTGAAAATTATCCCATTCCTCAGGCTAAGAAGTCTCTGCAAAGATTCTTAGGAATGGTGTGATTTTATAGGAAATTCTCCAAACATTTTGTAGATGATGCAGCCCAGTAACCTCTTACCAGTCCTAAAACTAAATTTTGCTGAACCTGTAATGTCAAGAGGCTTTTAACTGTGGTAAACGTCTCTAATGGGATTCTCTAATTCTTTTGTCCTCAGATTTTTTTAAAAACATTTGTATTACAGGTTGATGCACATGAATTGGAAAAAGGGGCATTGTTACTCAAAGCACCTGGTGATGGATGTCTTCAGCCCACAGCATATTTGACCAAATACCAGGCCTGTTAGCAGGCCTATTCCACCATAGAGAAGGAAGCCCTGGTACTTGCACTGGAGCATTTCAACATGTTCTTGTCCAGAACATCACATGTGGTCACCATCATCAGTGACCACAATTCTCTGACCTACCCGAGTTCCACGAGGAACAAGAACACTCATCTTATACAGTGAGTACTACAGTTGCAATGATACGACTTTTCCAAATGTCACATTGCCAGCCAAAAATATGTGCTGGCTAACACCTTCTCCAGGGCTTAATTTGTTAGGACATGTTAGGGAAAAATCGGTAAATCTGTAAATTGGTAAATCTGACCATAATTTTTTTTTAAGTGACACTTGCTCAAGTTCACAAATGTCTTGAACCTACACAAGCCCTACTGTCTGCTGTCTTTGTAATAGTTACATTTTATTCAGCGAATGTCACATACTCATATAGTCATGCTCTTCTGATCAGCGAACCAGATGTTAAGGGTATGAGTGTGGGTCCCCTTGTTACACTAGCACCTTGGTCCAACCCAGCCAGTGACAAGGAAGCACCAAAGTTGTGAAGGGATATGAAACACTCATGAATCAACTTTGGTAACCTTACCTTCAAGTCTGGTCGAAGGTGGTTCTTACAGTCTCTTCTCCCTGCAAAATTGCCTTTTTGTTCATATTGTCTGTAAATACTGTTCATATAATTGCTTGCTGTTTGGTGAAGGAAATATATATAAGTATTTAATCACTGCTGTCTTTTGCTTGCTCCTCGTTTCTACCTTGGTGATCGTGCTACAACCAGGTGTGCAGGCCAGTAAGACTACATCTGCGTTCGTAATAGGCACACACCTTCGTAAATATGGCAATAACATTAAAGCTAACGAGAGAAAATAATGCAGTTTTTTCTGGTTTTTCACTATTCTTTATATGAGGATTTGAGACATTACCTACCATAGATGATAGGAATATCTAGTCATTTAAATAGGTAACATGCAGCAGAACTTATAGAAAGATGAACAGGTTTCCCTGCCTTATGTGTTTTAATAACTGTTTGATTAAATAATGGTGGTCCTTCAGTAGCTCTCTAAGTCATTTGTTGTACTGATTTTTACTTGTTCAAAAGGGTTCTTAGTGAATAATTCAAACGTCTCATTATTGCTGAAAAAAGACTCATCTTATGACTAACAAAAAGGCACAATACCGTGACTGGAACGATACACAAATAACCCGCACATAAAAGAGAGAAGCTTACGACGACGTTTCGGTCCGACTTGGACCATTGACAAAGTCACACTGACACTTTGTCAATGGTCCAAGTCGGACCGAAACGTCGTCGTAAGCTTCTCTCTTTTATGTACGGGTTATTTGTGTATATTCATCGTATGAAAATAATTTACCTTATCCAAAATAACTGACATTTGATTCACCTGCCTACGTGAGATGGAACATTTTAGCATTAGTAAGTTTACTCTAAGCTTTAGTGGATTGTAGAGGACAGTTAAAAGTCCCGAGAGTTAAGTCACCCTGCTTTTCCAAATTACATGGAGATATATGACCATAAACAGAAATATTAATCTCAGTCTTAAAATAATGAATCCTGTGATACTCCAATACTGAAACTATATACTGTGCCAAAACAAAATCATTCACATTGCTAAACTCACAAACTAGTATTTAGTCACTTAGCCATAATACCAACTTACCTCATAATTTGTAATATTTTACAATTAAGAATAAAACTAAGTCTGCCCGAAATGCCTAGCCATGCTAAGCGTTCTAGTGGTACAACTCTGTAATACCTAGCCATGGTAGGTGTTCTAGTGGTA
>NW_027200902.1:12500-15853 GCF_038502225.1 Cherax quadricarinatus
ACAACTCTAAGTGCTCTCAGCCTTTCTTTGTATTGGCGACAAGGTCTCGTTACAACAGGTCCAAGTAGTGGAACCTCAAAGCCTAGATACCTGTATCTGCTTACATATTCTAGAAGAGACCCATCATGCAACTGGATCTGACGAACTGTGCCTCTCTGCCGAGGAGGACGTCTGTTGAGTATCTTTGTTTTATCCCCTGAGATTATTAACCCCAGATCCTGACACGAGGCTAGTACATGATTAAGAATGTTTTGGGTGTTGGAGAATCCGGTGGTGTGAATCATTATGTCATCAGCAAAACTAACCATATAATGATGGGGCTGGCTAGGCATGGCATTAAGTAAGGCATTAATCAAAATGTTGAAGAGGGTGGGACTAAGCACACCTCCCTGTGGGGTTCCTAATTCAAAATCTTTAGCTACACTTCTATGTCCCTGGAACAACACAGACGACTTTCTGTTGAACAGGTAACCTTTAATCCAGCGGAGAAGCCATCCTCCAACATCCATTCTGGCAAGTTCACTAATGATTACATGTCGGTTGGCTACAACAAAAGCAGATTTAAGGTCAAGGAAGGTAGTGTATGAGCTGTCAGTGTGCAGAGTGAGAAAGGTGGTAATGCAATGATGCACACTCCTTCCATGCATGAAGCCATGCAACCGGGGAGACAAGAATTGCTTAATTCTGTGCATAAGACGATTAAGAATCATCCTTTCGAATGTTTTCAACAAGCAGCTAGTAAGGGATATTGGGTGAAATGAGTTTTGTTGATTGGGCTTCGGAATGGGAATAATGAGGCTATTGGTCCATGATTTAGGGAGCTCCCCAGTGACATAACTCATGTTATATAATTCAAGTAAAGGATTACCTGGTACTCGACACAGCAATCTGAGTATGTTGTAAGTAATACCATCCTCACTAGGCGACGTGGAGTTGCCCTTAGTTAGTGCTGCATCAAGTTCATAATTAGTGAAAGGAATGTTGCAGTCATCTGCCTTGCTGAACATAAAGCAAACAAGTCTCTCCCTTGCATCATATTTGTCCATTAATTTCGCCCGTGTGGTACTGGGAAGACTGTCATAGCTAGATGTAGCAGCCCAAGCACTGACTAACTCATTCGCCCTATGCAAGGGATGAGGGTGTGCGATCTGCCCAGTTCTGTTACCCTTAATTCTATTTATGTCCCTCCATGCCCAGCTAAGTGGCGTGTGAGCATTGAGACCGTTAACAAATTGTTCCCAGTCTGTTTGCCGCAGCTCTGTCATACACTCTCTGGCAGCAGCAAGGGCAGTTTGGAAGAGGCTCAGCATTTCAGGGGTACGATGGTTTCTATAGGCTAGGCCTAGTCTGCGAGCAGTACGTTTCAGTGTTCGAAGTTTAGAATCATTGTAATAGGTATAGTTTTTATAAGACTTATGATTATTATGGAAGTCATTTGGATTTAGAGTAGTAGGAGGTTTCAGAGGCGGCTCTAAGAAGTTCTGAATACTGCTCACAAGGTCATTGTTAAAAGTCTCGATAGAGGTACACTCATAGGAATTATACCAGTCAGTCACATGTGCAACAAAGTCATTATGTTGATCAGGGGAAATATTAAGACGTTTCCGTTTGAATATCCCACCAGGAAGAATAGTATTACCAATATCTAGAGAGGTTAGCCTTGGGAAATGATCAGACGCTATATCTGTTACAATGGAAGACTCACAGCTGGCAGAAGTAATGTTGAAGCCCAGGCACAGATCAAGGACGCCTCCATAGATATGTGTGGGTTCAAGGTCACCTACAATTTGCACATTATCATGACTGTTTAAGAGTGACAACAGTTGATTGCCATTACGATTACCAAACTGAGAGTTTCCAATGCTTTTGTGTCTTGCATTATAATCACCAATAATGAGAGAAGGTTCAGACTGAGCACAAGTTGGGAGCTCCAAGTAATTAAACTTATCAGCAGGAGCGTACAAGTTAAATATGTTGAGAGCAGAGTTCCCAATATAAATCCTAACACCGTGATACTGTAGCCCCTCTGTTTTTTTATGTGCAAGAAGTTGATGGGGAAGTGATTTTTTAATATATAGAACACAAGAGTTAGTAGATTTGAGATTATATGCAACAAAAGATGGCAATTTAGGGGGTTGGGATTTTTTAGGGACTCTGCACTCTTGTAGACACACAATATCAATGGATTCAGTGATTATTTTATGATGCAGGTCAGAAAATCATTTTCTGAGTGACGCAATATTCCAACTTAAAATGGATAGTTTATGCGAGTTTGGTTCCATTATAAAAGTCCAGGGATAGATTTCAATTTCTCAGCAAAATGAAAAAACTTACTAAATAACAAACAGACATAATCAATATCAATATCATCAGTATTATCCTTATCCATGAGTCTCCTAAGTGCACTTCCATTAGTGAGACCTCTTGGGAGTCTTTGTACACAGAGGGCACAGCGCTCTTTGTCTGTGAATGTATGGATCGTGACACTATCCCTCGCACTCACCTCTCCGCTTTTATTACACTCATCACTATCATCACATGTATCACTTCCCTCATCATTATGACCAGTGATACATACACCATTATCAACAACCGGGTCATCTCCACACTCAGTATCTACCAATACATTACACTCATCAGGTTGACTATCATGATGGCCTTCACTGCCCTTATCATCTTCACTGTGATTGTAAACACCACTATCAGATTCATCGTTTTTGTAATTATTAACACCACTATATTCATCAGTTTGTTCATCATCACCACACTCATTTTCATAATGGCTGACTATCTGTGGGTTGATGTACTCATTTGCAACCTCTGTAAGTTTTTCCTCGTGGTGCTCAAGTTGTTGTTTCAAACACCATTGTTGCTTCTCCAGTACTGTTATGCGCAGCTGCATGTTGTGTACCACCCCAGCAAGACTAGCGTCATCAGGAAGTATGAAGTCCCGATCAGCTGAGTCAGGTGGCTGACTGACAGCTGACTCAGCCAGACAGATGGTGTCAACACCAGCAGCATTACTAGTGTTGATAGCAGACGTGATCGTACTCTGTTGATGTACTCCCAGAGTGACTCGCTCAACCATATTGTCTGAAATCAGGCATGGGTCAGTATTCAGACATGAAGTATCTGGTAGGCCTACTGCCTCATCATAGGGGGTGATGGGTGAGGCGGGAGCCCTGCGGCTGGCGATGTGAGCAGCTTTCGCTCTGCAGTCAGCATGAGCAGCTGTGACTCCTGGAGTATCACAATTGATACATTGTAATGCAACGGTCTGGTGTTTCTTGATCATATCATAGCACTGGTGAGAAGGATGGGCCTTGGTACACACTGCACACCAGTGTGACTTA
>NW_027200903.1:0-15852 GCF_038502225.1 Cherax quadricarinatus
ATTGCATATTTCGAAGATTTAGAGCATCTTGTATGGTTTTTCTTATAAACTTAATTTTTCAGCAAAAATTAATAGATTTTCACACTTTTAAATCAGAATTACTGCTGCAATTGAATTTAATTCTAAAAGTAATAAAAACTTTAGAATTTTTGTGAAATAATTTGAAAAAACATATTTTAACTAAAAAAATTGATTTTCACGAAATGCTTGAAAATGCTTTGAATCGTCGAAATAATCCAAAAAATATGATTTTTAATGGATTTTCAACATTAATATATATATTAGACATTTTTAGAAAATCCCAGTAAAAATCGATAAAAATCCATGTTAATTTGGAAAATTTGAAATATTTCTTTAAAAATACTAGAAACGTTAAAAACTCAGAGAAATGTGCTAAAATCATATTTTACTGTATATTTCAACGATTTGGAGTGTTTCGAATGCTTTTTTTCACAACCTTCATTTTTTAGCTAAAATCCATTGATTCTCAAACTTTTAAATCATAATTAATGCTGTAATTGAATTTTATGGGAAAATAAAGCAAAATATTTTCTGAAGTTGTTTGAAAATACATATTTTAACTCAATCAAGCGAAACTTTTGATTGAAATGTTTGAAAATGCCTTGAATCGTAGAAATATGCCAAAAAAATATGATTATTAATGATTTTTAAACATTTACATACAATTTAGTCAGTTTTAAAAAATCCCAATAAATATCGATGGAAATCAATATATTTCACATATTTTTTTAAAAATATGTGAAATATTAAAAAACTCAGAAAAATATGCTAAAATCATAATTTAATGCAAATTTCGACGGTTTAGAGCATTTTTATTGCTTTTTTGACAAACTTGATTTTGGTACTAAAATCAGAGTTACTGCTGCAATTGAATTTGATAATTAAAGTAAGCAAGAGTATACAATTTTTGTGAAGTTCTTTGAAAATAATTATTATTACTCAGAAAATAATGTGTTTCCTGAAATACTTGAAAGTGACTTGAATTGCCGCAATATGCTACAAAACATGATTATTCAGTGATTTTTCAACATTATATTTTAGACATTTTTAAAACATCCCAATAAAAATCGATTGAAATTAATATTAGTAATAAATATTTCATATATTTTTTCAAAAATTCTTGAAACATTAAAAAAATCAGAAAAATGTGCTAAAATCATATTTTCCTACATATTTCGACGATTCAGAGTGTTTTGAATGCTTTTTGGACAAACTTGATTTTGTAGCTAAAATTCATCGATTTTCACACTTTTATATCAGAATTACTGCTGCAATTGAAATTTGTGTTAAAAGTAAGCAAACTTATGCTGTTTTTGTGAAGTGCATTCAAAATACATATTTTATCTGAAAAAATTAGAATTTTTCTGAAATTCTTCAAAATGCTTTGAATCGTCGAAATATGCCGAAAAATATGATTTTTAATGATTTTTCAACATTAACATATATTTTAGACATTTTTTAAAATTCCCTATAAAAATCGATAGAAATCAATATTAATTTGAAAAATTTGAAATATTTTATAAAAAATACTTGAAACATTAAAATCTCAGAAAAATGTGCTAAAATCATATTTTACTGCATAAATCGACGATTTAGAGCGTTTTAAATACTTTTTTGACAAACTTAATTTTTCAGCTAAAATTCTTAGATTCTAACAATTTTCAATTAGAATTAATACTGCAATTGCATTTTATGCTAAAAGGAAGCAAAATGCTTGAAAATGCCTTGAATCGTCGAAATATGCTAAAATATATTATTTTTAATGATTTTTTCAATATTTATAAGTATTTCGCATATTTTTAAAAATCCCACTGAAACTTGATAAAAATCAATAATTATTTTGAATGTTTAATATATTTTTAAAAAATACTTGAATCATTTAAAAAATCAGGAACAGGTGCTAAAATGATATTTTATTGCATATTTCGAAGATTTAGAGCATCTTGTATGGTTTTTCTTATAAACTTAATTTTTCAGCAAAAATTAATAGATTTTCACACTTTTAAATCAGAATTACTGCTGCAATTGAATTTAATTCTAAAAGTAATAAAAACTTTAGAATTTTTGTGAAATAATTTGAAAAAACATATTTTAACTAAAAAAAATTGATTTTCATGAAATGCTTGAAAATGCCTTGAATCGTCGAAATAATCCAAAAAATATGATTTTTAATGGATTTTCAACATTAATATATATATTAGACATTTTTAAAAAATCCCAGTAAAAATCGATAAAAATCCATGTTAATTTGGAAAATTTGAAATATTTCATTAAAAATACTAGAAACGTTAAAAAACTCAGAGAAATGTGCTAAAATCATATTTTACTGCATATTTCAACGATTTGGAGCGTTTTGAATGCTTTTTTTCACAACCTTCATTTTTTAGCTAAAATCCATTGATTCTCAAACTTTTAAATCATAATTAATGCTGTAATTGAATTTTATGGGAAAATAAAGCAAATTTTTTTCTGAAGTTGTTTGAAAATACATATTTTAACTCAATCAAGCGAAACTTTTGATTGAAATGTTTGAAAATGCCTTGAATCGTAGAAATATGCCAAAAAAATATGATTATTAATGATTTTTAAACATTTACATGCAATTTAGTCAGTTTTAAAAAAATCCTGATAAATATCGATGGAAATCAATATATTTCACATATTTTTTAAAAAATATTTGAAATATTAAAAAACTCAGAAAAATATGCTAAAATCATAATTTAATGCAAATTTCGACGGTTTAGAGCATTTTTATTGCTTTTTTGACAAACTTGATTTTGGTACTAAAATCAGAGTTACTGCTGCAATTGAATTTGATAATTAAAGTAAGCAAGAGTATGCTATTTTTGTGAAGTTCTTTGAAAATAATTATTATTACTCAGAAAATAATGTTTTTCCTGAAATACTTGAAAATGACTTGAATCGCCGTCATATGCTACAAAACATGATTATTCAGTGATTTTTCAACATTATATTTTAGACATTTTTAAAACATCCCAATAAAAATCGATTGAAATTAATATTAGTAATAAATATTTCATACATTTTTTCAAAAATTCTTGAATCATTAAAAAAATCAGAAAAATATACTAAAATCATATTTTAATGCATATTTCGACGATTCAGAGTGTTTTGAATGCTTTTTCGACAAACTTGATTTTGTAGCTAAAATTTATTGATTTTCACACTTTTATATTAGAATTACTGCTGCAATTGAATTTTATGTTAAAAGTAAGCAAAATTATGATATTTTTGTGAATTGCCTTGAAAATACATATTTTATCTGAAAAAATTAGAATTTCTCTGAAATTCTTCAAAATGCTTTGAATCGTCGAAATATGCCGAAAAATATGATTTTTAATGATTTTTCAACATTAACATATATTTTAGACATTTTTTAAAATTCCCTATAAAAGTCGATAGAAATCAATATTAATTTGAAAAATTTGAAATATTTTATAAAAAATACTTGAAACATTAAAATCTCAGAAAAATGTGCTAAAATCATATTTTACTGCATAAATCGACGATTTAGAGCGTTTTAAATACTTTTTTGACAAACTTAATTTTTCAGCTAAAATTCTTAGATTCTAACAATTTTCAATTAGAATTAATACTGCAATTGCATTTTATGCTAAAAGGAAGCAAAATGCTTGAAAATGCCTTGAATCGTCGAAATATGCTAAAATATATTATTTTTAATGATTTTTTCAATATTTATAAGTATTTCGCATATTTTTAAAAATCCCACTGAAACTTGATAAAAATCAATAATTATTTTGAATGTTTAATATATTTTTAAAAAATACTTGAATCATTTAAAAAATCAGGAACAGGTGCTAAAATGATATTTTATTGCATATTTCGAAGATTTAGAGCATCTTGTATGGTTTTTCTTATAAACTTAATTTTTCAGCAAAAATTAATAGATTTTCACACTTTTAAATCAGAATTACTGCTGCAATTGAATTTAATTCTAAAAGTAATAAAAACTTTAGAATTTTTGTGAAATAATTTGAAAAAACATATTTTAACTAAAAAAATTGATTTTCACGAAATGCTTGAAAATGCCTTGAACCGCCGAAATAATCCAAAAAATATGATTTTTAATAGATTTTCAACATTAATATATATATTAGACATTTTTAAAAAATCCCAGTAAAAATCGATAAAAATCCGTGTTAATATGGAAAATTTGAAATATTTCATTAAAAATACTAGAAACGTTAAAAAACTCATAGAAATGTGCTAAAATCATATTTTACTGCATATTTCAACGATTTGGAGCGTTTTGAATGCTTTTTTTCACAACCTTCATTTTTTAGCTAAAATCCATTGATTCTCAAACTTTTAAATCATAATTAATGCTGTAATTGAATTTTATGTGAAAATAAAGCAAAATTTTTTCTGAAGTTCTTTGAAAATACATATTTTAACTCAATCAAGCGAAACTTTTGATTGAAATGTTTGAAAATGCCTTGAATCGCACAAATATGCCAAAAAAATATGATTATTAATGATTTTTCAATATTTACATACAATTTAGTCAGTATTAAAAAAATTCCAATAAATATCGATGGAAATCAATACATTTCATATATATTTTTAAAAATATTTGAAATATTAAAAAACTCAGAAAAATGTGCTAAAATCATAATTTAATGCAAATTTCGATGGTTTGGAGCATTTTTATTGCTTTTTCGACAAACTTGATTTTGGTACTAAAAACAGAGTTACTGCTGCAATTGAATTTGATAATTAAAGTAAGCAAGAGTATCCTATTTTTGTGAAGTTCTTTGAAAATAATTATTATTACTCAGAAAATAATGTTTTTCCTGAAATACTTGAAAATGACTTGAATCACCATCATATGCTACAAAACATGATTATTCAGTGATTTTTCAACATTATATTTTAGACATTTTTAAAACATCCCAACAAAAATAGATAAAAATTAATATTAGTAATAAATATTTCATACATTTTTTCAAAAATTCTTGAATCATTAAAAAAATCAGAAAAATATGCTAAAATCATATTTTAATGCATATTTCGACGATTCAGAGTGTTTTGAATGCTTTTTCGACAAACTTGATTTTGTAGCTAAAATTTATTGATTTTCACACTTTTATATCAGAATTACTGCTGCAATTGAATTTTATGTTAAAAGTAAGCAAACTTATGCTATTTTTGTGAAGTGCCTTCAAAATACATATTTTATTTGAAAAAATTAGAATTTTTCTGAAATTCTTCAAAATGCATTGAATCGTCGAAATATGCCGAAAAATATGATTTTTAATGATTTTTCAACATTAACATATATTTTAGACGTTTTTTAAAATTCCCTACAAAAATCGATAGAAATCAATATTAATTTGAAAAATTTGAAATATTTTATGAAAAATACTTGAAACATTAAAATCTCAGAAAAATGTGCTAAAATCATATTGTACTGCATAAATCGACGATATAGAGCGTTATAAATACTTTTTTGACAAACTTAATTTTTCAGCTAAAATTCTTAGATTCTAACAATTTTCAATTAGAATTAATACTGCAATTGCATTTTATGCTAAAAGGAAGCAAAATGCTTGAAAATGCCTTGAATCGTCGAAATATGCTAAAATATATTATTTTTAATGATTTTTTCAATATTTATAAGTATTTCGCATATTTTTAAAAATCCCACTGAAACTTGATAAAAATCAATAATTATTTTGAATGTTTAATATATTTTTAAAAAATACTTGAATCATTTAAAAAATCAGGAACAGGTGCTAAAATGATATTTTATTGCATATTTCGAAGATTTAGAGCATCTTGTATGGTTTTTTTCTTATAAACTTAATTTTTCAGCAAAAATTAATAGATTTTCACACTTTTAAATCAGAATTACTGCTGCAATTGAATTTAATTCTAAAAGTAATAAAAACTTTAGAATTTTTGTGAAATAATTTGAAAAAACATATTTTAACTAAAAAAATTGATTTTCATGAAATGCTTCAAAATGCCGTGAATCGTCGAAATAATCCCAAAAATATGATTTTTAATGGATTTTCAACATTAATATATATATTAGACATTTTTAAAAAATCCCAGTAAAAATCGATAAAAATCAATCTTAATTTGGAAAATTTGAAATATTTCATTAAAAATACTAGAAACGTTAAAAAACTAAGAGAAATGTGCTAAAATCATATTTTACGGAATATTTCAACGATTTGGAGCGTTTTGAATGTTTTTTTTCATAACCTTCATTTTTTAGCTAAAATCCATTGATTATCAAACTTTTAAATCATAATTAATGCTGTAATTGAATTTTATGGGAAAAGAAAGCAAAATTTTTTCTGAAGTTGTTTGAAAATATATATTTTAACTCAATCAAGCAAAACTTTTGATTGAAATGTTTGAAAATGCCTTGAATCGTAGAAATATGCCAAAAAAATATGATTATTAATGATTTTTAAACATTTACATACAATTTAGTCAGTTTTAAAAAATCCCAATAAATATCGATGGAAATCAATATATTTCACATATTTTTTTAAAAATATTTGAAATATTAAAAAACTCAGAAAAATATGCTAAAATCATAATTTAATGCAAATTTCGACGGTTTAGAGCGTTTTTATTGCTTTTTCGACAAACTTGATTTTGGTACTAAAATCAGAGTTACTGCTGCAATTGAATTTGATAATTAAAGTAAGCAAGAGTATGCTATTTTTGTGAAGTTCTTTGAAAATAATTATTATTACTCAGAAAATAATGTTTTTCCTGAAATACTTGAAAATGACTTGAATCGCCATCTTATGCTACAAAACATGATTATTCAGTGATTTTTCAACATTATATTTTAGACATTTTTAAAACATCCCAATAAAAATCGATTGAAATTAATATTAGTAATAAATATTTCATACATTTTTTCAAAAATTCTTGAAACATTAAAAAAATCAGAAAAATGTGCTAAAATCATATTTTCCTGCATATTTCGATGATTCAGAGTGTTTTGAATGCTTTTTCGACAAACTTGATTTTGTAGCTAAAATTCATTGATTTTCACACTTTTACATCAGAAGTACTGCTGCAATTGAATTTTATGTTAAAAGTAAGCAAAATTATGCTATTTTTGTGAAGTGCCTTGAAAATACATATTTTATCTGAAAAAATGAGAATTTTTCTGAAATTCTTCAAAATGCTTTGAATCGTCGAAATATGCCGAAAAATATGATTTCTAATGATTTTTCAACATTAACATATGTTTTAGACATTTTTATAAAATTCCCTATAAAAATCGATAGAAATTATATTAATTTGAAAAATTTGAAATATTTTATAAAAAATACTTGAAACATTAAAATCTCAGAAAACTGTGCTAAAATCATATTTTACTGCATAAATCGACGATTTAGAGCGTTTTAAATATTTTTTTGACAAACTTAATTTTTCAGCTAAAATTCTTAGATTCTAACAATTTGCAATTAGAATTAATACTGCAATTGCATTTTATGCTAAAAGGAAGCAAAATGCTTGAAAATGCCTTGAATCGTCGAAATATGCTAAAATATATTATTTTTAATGATTTTTTCAATATTTATAAGTATTTCGCATATTTTTAAAAATCCCACTGAAACTTGATAAAAATCAATAATTATTTTGAATGTTTAATATATTTTTAAAAAATACTTGAATCATTTAAAAAATCAGGAACAGGTGCTAAAATGATATTTTATTGCATATTTCGAAGATTTAGAGCATCTTGTATGGTTTTTCTTATAAACTTAATTTTTCAGCAAAAATTAATAGATTTTCACACTTTTAAATCAGAATTACTGCTGCAATTGAATTTAATTCTAAAAGTAATAAAAACTTTAGAATTTTTGTGAAATAATTTGAAAAAACATATTTTAACTAAAAAAATTGATTTTCATGAAATGCTTGAAAATGCCTTGAATCGTCGAAATAATCCAAAAAATATGATTTTTAATGGATTTTCAACATTAATATATATATTAGACATTTTTAAAAAATCCCAGTAAAAATCGATAAAAATCCATGTTAATTTGGAAAATTTGAAATATTTCATTAAAAATACTAGAAACGTTAAAAAACTCAGAGAAATGTGCTAAAATCATATTTTACTGCATATTTCAACGATTTGGAGCGTTTTGAATGCTTTTTTTCACAACCTTCATTTTTTAGCTAAAATCCATTGATTCTCAAACTTTTAAATCATAATTAATGCTGTAATTGAATTTTATGGGAAAATAAAGCAAAATATTTTCTGAAGTTGTTTGAAAATACATATTTTAACTCAATGAAGTGAAACTTTTGATTGAAATGTTTGAAAATGTCTTGAATCGCACAAATATGCCAAAAAAATATGATTATTAATGATTTTTCAATATTTACCTACAATTTAGTCAGTATTAAAAAAATTACAATAAATATCGATGGAAATCAATACATTTCATATATATTTTTAAAAATATTTGAAATATTAAAAAACTCAGAGAAATATTCTAAAATCATAATTTAATGCAAATTTCGACGGTTTGGAGCTTTTTTATTGCTTTTTCGACAAACTTGATTTTGGTACTAAAATCAGAGTTACTGCTGCAATTGAATTTGATAATTAAAGTAAGCAAGAGTATCCTATTTTTGTGAAGTTCTTTGAAAATAATTATTATTACTCAGAAAATAATGTTTTTCCTGAAATACTTGAAAATGACTTGAATCGCCGTCATATGCTACAAAACATGATTATTCAGTGATTTTTCAACATTATATTTTAGACATTTTTAAAACATCCCAACAAAAATAGATAAAAATTAATATTAGTAATAAATATTTCATACATTTTTTCAAAAATTCTTGAATCATTAAAAAAATCAGAAAAATATGCTAAAATCATATTTTAATGCATATTTCGACGATTCAGAGTGTTTTGAGTGCTTTTTCGACAAACTTGATTTTGTAGCTAAAATTCATTGATTTTCACACTTTTATATCAGAATTACTGCTGCAATTGAATTTTATGTTAAAAGTAAGCAAACTTATGCTATTTTTGTGAAGTGCCTTCAAAATACATATTTTATTTGAAAAAATTAGAATTTTTCTGAAATTCTTCAAAATGCATTGAATCGTCGAAATATGCCGAAAAATATGATTTATAATGATTTTTCAACATTAACATATATTTTAGACGTTTTTTAAAATTCCCTACAAAAATCGATAGAAATCAATATTAATTTGAAAAATTTGAAATATTTTATGAAAAATACTTGAAACATTAAAATCTCAGAAAAATGTGCTAAAATCATATTGTACTGCATAAATCGACGATATAGAGCGTTATAAATACTTTTTTGACAAACTTAATTTTTCAGCTAAAATTCTTAGATTCTAACAATTTTCAATTAGAATTAATACTGCAATTGCATTTTATGCTAAAAGGAAGCAAAATGCTTGAAAATGCCTTGAATCGTCGAAATATGCTAAAATATATTATTTTTAATGATTTTTTCAATATTTATAAGTATTTCGCATATTTTTAAAAATCCCACTGAAGCTTGATAAAAATCAATAATTATTTTGAATGTTTAATATATTTTTAAAAAATACTTGAATCATTTAAAAAATCAGGAACAGGTGCTAAAATGATATTTTATTGCATATTTCGAAGATTTAGAGCATCTTGTATGGTTTTTCTTACAAACTTAATTTTTCGGCAAAAATTAGTAGATTTTCACACTTTTCAATCAGAATTACTGCTGCAATTGAATTTAATTCTAAAAGTAATAAAAACTTTAGAATTTTTGTGAAATAATTTGAAAAAACATATTTTAACTAAAAAAAATTGATTTTCAAGAAATGCTTGAAAATGCCTTGAATCGTCGAAATAATCCAAAAAATATGATTTTTAATGGATTTTCAACATTAATATATATATTAGACATTTTTAAAAAATCCCAGTAAAAATCGATAAAAATCCATGTTAATTTGGAAAATTTGAAATATTTCATTAAAAATACTAGAAACGTTAAAAAACTCAGAGAAATGTGCTAAAATCATATTTTACTGCATATTTCAACGATTTGGAGCGTTTTGAATGCTTTTTTTCACAATCTTCATTTTTTAGCTAAAATCCATTGATTCTCAAACTTTTAAATCATAATTAATGCTGTAATTTAATTTTATGGGAAAATAAAGCAAATTTTTTTCTGAAGTTGTTTGAAAATACATATTTTAACTCAATCAAGCGAAACTTTTGATTGAAATGTTTGAAAATGCCTTGAATCGTAGAAATATGCCAAAAAAATATGATTATTAATGATTTTTAATTATTTACATAGAATTTAGTCAGTTTAAAAAAATCCCGATAAATATCGATGGAAATCTATATATTTCATATATTTTTTTAAAAATATTTGAAATATTAAAAAACTCAGAAAAATATGCTAAAATCATAATTTAATGCAAATTTCGACGGTTTAGAGCGTTTTTATTGCTTTTTCGACAAACTTGATTTTGGTACTAAAATCAGAGTTACTGCTGCAATTGAATTTGATAATTAAAGTAAGCAAGAGTATGCTATTTTTGTGAAGTTCTTTGAAAATAATTATTATTACTCAGAAAATAATGTTTTTCCTGAAATACTTGAAAATGACTTGAATTGCCGCAATATGCTACAAAACATGATTATTCAGTGATTTTTCAACATTATATTTTAGACATTTTTAAAACATCCCAATAAAAATCGATTGAAATTAATATTAGTAATAAATATTTCATACATTTTTTCAAAAATTCTTGAAATATTAAAAAATCAGAAAAATATGCTAAAATCATATTTTCCTGCATATTTCGATGATTCAGAGAGTTTTGAATGCTTTTTCGACAAACTTGATTTTGTAGCTAAAATTCATTGATTTTCACACTTTTACATCAGAAGTACTGCTGCAATTGAATTTTATGTTAAAAGTAAGCAAAATTATGCTATTTTTGTGAAGTGCCTTGAAAATACATATTTTATCTGAAAAAATGAGAATTTTTCTGAAATTCTTCAAAATGCTTTGAATCGTCGAAATATGCCGAAAAATATGATTTTTAATGATTTTTCAACATTAACATATATTTTAGACATTTTTTAAAATTCCCTATAAAAATCGATAGAAATCAATATTAATTTGAAAAATTTGAAATATTTTATAAAAAATACTTGAAACATTAAAATCTCAGAAAAATGTGCTAAAATCATATTTTACTGCATAAATCGACGATTTAGAGCGTTTTAAATACTTTTTTGACAAACTTAATTTTTCAGCTAAAATTCTTAGATTCTAACAATTTTCAATTAGAATTAATACTGCAATTGCATTTTATGCTAAAAGGAAGCAAAATGCTTGAAAATGCCTTGAATCGTCGAAATATGCTAAAATATATTATTTTTAATGATTTTTTCAATATTTATAAGTATTTCGCATATTTTTAAAAATCCCACTGAAGCTTGATAAAAATCAATAATTATTTTGAATGTTTAATATATTTTTAAAAAATACTTGAATCATTTAAAAAATCAGGAACAGGTGCTAAAATGATATTTTATTGCATATTTCGAAGATTTAGAGCATCTTGTATGGTTTTTCTTATAAACTTAATTTTTCAGCAAAAAATAATAGATTTTCACACTTTTAAATCAGAATTACTGCTGCAATTGAATTTATTTCTAAAATTAATAAAAACTTTAGAATTTTTGTGAAATAATTTGAAAAAATATATTTTAACTAAAAAAATTGATTTTCATGAAATTCTTGAAAATGCCTTGAACCGCCGAAATAATCCAAGAAATATGATTTTTAATAGATTTTCAACATTAATATATATATTAGACATTTTTAAAAAATCCCAGTAAAAATCGATAAAAATCCATGTTAATATGGAAAATTTGAAATATTTCATTAAAAATACTAGAAACGTTAAAAAACTCATAGAAATGTGCTAAAATCATATTTTACTGCATATTTCAACGATTTGGAGCGTTTTGAATGCTTTTTTTCACAACCTTCATTTTTTAGCTAAAATCCATTGATTCTCAAACTTTTAAATCATAATTAATGCTGTAATTGAATTTTATGGGAAAATAAAGCAAAATTTTTTCTGAAGTTCTTTGAAAATACATATTTTAACTCAATCAAGCGAAACTTTTGATTGAAATGTTTGAAAATGCCTTGAATCGCATAAATATGCCAAAAAAATATGATTATTAATGATTTTTCAATACATTTACATACAATTTAGTCAGTATTAAAAAAATCCCAATAAATATCGATGGAAATCAATATATTTCACATATTTTTTAAAAAATATTTGATATATTAAAAAACTCAGAAAAATATGCTAAAATCATAATTTAATGCAAATTTCGATGGTTTAGAGCGTTTCTATTGCTTTTTCGACAAACTTGGTTTTGGTACTAAAATCAGAGTTACTGCTGCAATTGAATTTGATAATTAAAGTAAGCAAGAGTATGCTATTTTTGTGAAGAACTTTGAAAATAATTATTATTACTCAGAAAATAATGTTTTTCCTGAAATACTTGAAAATGACTTGAATCGCCGTCATATGCTACAAAACATGATTATTCAGTGATTTTTCAACATTATATTTTAGACATTTTTAAAACATCCCAATAAAAATCGATTGAAATTAATATTAGTAATAAATATTTCATACATTTTTTCAAAAATTCTTGAATCATTAAAAAAATCAGAAAAATATGCTAAAATCATATTTTAATGCATATTTCGACGATTCAGAGTGTTTTGAATGCTTTTTCGACAAACTTGATTTTGTAGCTAAAATTTATTGATTTTCACACTTTTATATCAGAATTACTGCTGCAATTGAATTTTGTGTTAAAAGTAAGCAAACTTATGCTATTTTTGTGAAGTGCCTTCAAAATACATATTTTATTTGAAAAAATTAGAATTTTTCTGAAATTCTTCAAAATGCATTGAATCGTCGAAATATGCCGAAAAATATGATTTTTAATGATTTTTCAACATTAACATATATTTTAGACGTTTTTTAAAATTCCCTACAAAAATCGATAGAAATCAATATTAATTTGAAAAATTTGAAATATTTTATGAAAAATACTTGAAACATTAAAATCTCAGAAAAATGTGCTAAAATCATATTGTACTGCATAAATCGACGATTTAGAGCGTTATAAATACTTTTTTGACAAACTTAATTTTTCAGCTAAAATTCTTAGATTCTAACAATTTTCAATTAGAATTAATACTGCAATTGCATTTTATGCTAAAAGGAAGCAAAATGCTTGAAAATGCCTTGAATCGTCGAAATATGCTAAAATATATTATTTTTAATGATTTTTTCAATATTTATAAGTATTTCGCATATTTTTAAAAATCCCACTGAAACTTGATAAAAATCAATAATTATTTTGAATGTTTAATATATTTTTAAAAAATACTTGAATCATTTAAAAAATCAGGAACAGGTGCTAAAATGATATTTTATTGCATATTTCGAAGATTTAGAGCATCTTGTATGGTTTTTCTTATAAACTTAATTTTTCAGCAAAAATTAATAGATTTTCACACTTTTAAATCAGAATTACTGCTGCAATTGAATTTAATTCTAAAAGTAATAAAAACTTTAGAATTTTTGTGAAATAATTTGAAAAAACATATTTTAACTAAAAAAATTGATTTTCATGAAATGCTTCAAAATGCCGTGAATCGTCGAAATAATCCCAAAAATATGATTTTTAATGGATTTTCAACATTAATATATATATTAGACATTTTTAAAAAATCCCAGTAAAAATCGATAAAAATCCATCTTAATTTGGAAAATTTGAAATATTTCATTAAAAATACTAGAAAAGCTAAAAAACTCAGAGAAATGTGCTAAAATCATATTTTACTGCATATTTCAACGATTTAGAGCGTTTTGAATGCTTTTTTTCACAACCTTCATTTTTTAGCTAAAATTCATTGATTCTCCAACTTTTAAATCATAATTAATGCTGTAATTGAATTTTATGGGAAAATAAAGCAAATTTTTTTCGGAAGTTGTTTGAAAATATATATTTTAACTCAATCAAGCAAACCTTTTGATTGAAATGTTTGAGAATGCCTAGAATCGTAGAAATATGCCAAAAAATATGATTATTAATGATTTTTAAACATTTACATGCAATTTAGTCAGTTTTAAAAAATCCTGATAAATATCGATGGAAATCAATATATTTCATATATTTTTTTAAAAATATTTGAAATATTAAAAAACTCAGAAAAATATGCTAAAATCATAATTTAATGCAAATTTCGACGGTTTAGAGCGTTTTTATTGCTTTTTCTACAAACTTGATTTAGGTACTAAAATCAGAGTTACTGCTGCAATTGAATTTGATAATTAAAGTAAGCAAGAGTATGCTATTTTTGTGAAGTTCTTTGAAAATAATTATTATTGCTCAGAAAATAATGTTTTTCCTGAAATACTTGAAAATGACTTGAATCACCATCTTATGCTACAAAACATGATTATTCAGTTATTTTTCAACATTATATTTTAGACATTTTTAAAACATCCCAATAAAAATCGATTGAAATTAATATTAGTAATAAATATTTCATACATTTTTTTCAAAAATTCTTGAATCATTAAAAAAATCAGAAAAATGTGCTAAAATCATATTTTCCTGTATATTTCGATGATTCAGAGTGTTTTGAATGCTTTCTCGACAAACTTGATTTTGTAGCTAAAATTCATTGATTTTCACACTTTTGTATCAGAAGTACTGCTGCAATTGAATTTTATGTTAAAAGTAAGCAAACTTATGCTATTTTTGTGAAGTGCCTTGAAAATACAATATTTTATCTGAAAAAATGAGAATTTTTCTGAAATTCTTCAAAATGCTTTGAATCGTCGAAATATGCCAAAAAATATGATTTCTAATGATTTTTCAACATTAAAGTTTGAAAATCAATGAATTTTAGCTACAAAATCAAGTTTGTCGAAAAAGCATTCAAAACGCTCTGATTCGTCGAAATATGCTGGAAAATATGATTTTAGCACATTTTTCTGATTTTTTAATGTTTCAAGAATTTTTGAAAAAATATATGAAATATTTATTACAAATCTTAATTTCTATCGATTTTTATTGGGATGTTTTAAAAATGTCCAAAATATAATGTTGAAAAATCACTGAATGATCATGTTTTGTAGCATATGATGGTGATTCAAGTCATTTTCAAGTATTTCAGGAAAAACATTATTTTCTGAGTAATAATAATTATTTTCAAAGAACTTTACAAAAATAGCATACTCTTGCTTACTTTAATTATCAAATTCAATTGCAGCAGTAACTCTGATTTTAGTACCAAAATCAAGTTTGTCGAAAAAGCAATAAAAATGCTCCAAACCGTCGAAATTTGCATTAAATTATGATTTTAGAATATTTCTCTGAGTTTTTTAATATTTCAAATATTTTTAAAAATATATATGAAATGTATTGATTTCCATCGATATTTATTGTAGGTAAATATTGAAAAAACATTAATAATCATATTTTTTTTGGCATATTTATGTGATTCAAGGCATTTTCAAACATTTCAATCAAAAGTTTTGCTTGATTGAGTTAAAATATGTATTTTCAAAGAACTTCAGAAAAAAATTTGCTTTATTTTCCCATAAAATTCAATTACAGCATTAATTATGATTTAAAAGTTGGAGAATCAATGAATTTTAGCTAAAAAATGAAGGTTGTGAAAAAAAGCATTCAAAACGCTCTAAATC
>NW_027200904.1:0-15819 GCF_038502225.1 Cherax quadricarinatus
GGGGGCATGATGGGGCAGAGCTGGGGGCATGACAGGGGGCAGAGCTGGGGGCATGATGGGGCAGAGCTGGGGGCATGACAGGGGGCAGAGCTGGGGGCATGATGGGGCAGAGCTGGGGGCATGACAGGGGGCATGACAGGGGGCATGACAGGGGGGGACACCTGCAGTTTTCTCTCTTTTTTTGCCTATTTTAGTTATCGTAATATTTCCGTGATTTTCTAGTATTGTCATAGATATGTCATGATCCTCCTGTCATAAATATTGTCATAGATATGTCATGATCTTCCTCTCATAAATATTGTCATAGATATGTCATGATCTTCCTCTCATAAATATTGTCATAGATATGTCATGATCTTCCTCTCATAAATATTGTCATAGATATGTCATGATCTTCCTCTCATAAATATTGTCATAGATATGTCATGATCTTCCTCTCATAAATATTGTCATAGATATGTCATGATCTTCCTCTCATAAATATTGTCATAGATATGTCATGATCTTCCTCTCATAAATATTGTCATAGATATGTCATGATCTTCCTCTCATAAATATTGTCATAGATATGTCATGATCTTCCTCTCATAAATATTGTCATAGATATGTCATGATCTTCCTCTCATAAATATTGTCATAGATATGTCATGATCTTCCTCTCATAAATATTGTCATAGATATGTCATGATCTTCCTCTCATAAATATTGTCATAGATATGTCATGATCTTCCTCTCATAAATATTGTCATAGATATGTCATGATCTTCCTCTCATAAATATTGTCATAGATATGTCATGATCTTCCTCTCATAATCTACCGGGATGATTCTCATTTTATAGTTTCCTCTTTTTTTTCCCTTAAATTAGGCAGTGCAGTACATTCACTGGATAACCCCTTTGGGTTTAGTTCTTCCCCATAAAAAGTAATATAAAATTAAGTGCTAGACCCACAAGGGTCATGGAGCGCTGGAGAATGTACAGATATCGCAAAAACTGCATGTGCTGCAGTGATAGGTCAGCGTTGTATGACCCTTGTGGGTTTAGCGCTTAGTTTTGATTATAATTTCCATTATATTGAGGAATTTATCTATCATTATTTTATTATTGTTAGTAGGTTTAGCGCTTCTTTTTTATTATAATTATTATTGTTAGGGGCAAAACCCACATGGGTCATTTAACACAAGGTTTTGTGGAGGCTCTATCCTCTGTCTGCTGAGCGCCAGACTGCCGAACTGTATGTTGCCCTCGATCTTTGACCTTTTTTTATTTGTCGGCATATCCTGTGTGATTTACACGTATGTTACGATGTAAAAAATATAATGTGATTCATCCAACAGAGATAAAACACCTCAATTACTGGGAGCGCTTGAGGTTCCTAAACCTGTATTCCCTGGAACGCAGGAGGGAGAGATACATGATTATATACACCTGGAAAATCCTAGAGGGACTAGTACCGAACTTGCACACGAAAATCACTCACTACGAAAGCAAAAGACTTGGCAGACGATGCACCATCCCCCCAATGAAAAGCAGGGGTGTCACTAGCACGTTAAGAGACCATACAATAAGTGTCAGGGGCCCGAGACTGTTCAACTGCCTCCCAGCACACATAAGGGGGATTACCAACAGACCCCTGGCAGTCTTCAAGCTGGCACTGGACAAGCACCAAAAGTCAGTTCCTGATCAGCTGGGCTGTGGCTCGTACGTTGGTTTGCGTGCAGCCAGCAGCAACAGCCTGGTTGATCAGGCTCTGATCCACCAGGAGGCCTGGTCACAGACCGGGCCGCGGGGGCGTTGACCCCCGGAACTCTCTCCAGGTAAACTCCAGGTAATGTAAGTGGTAATGGGTGTATAATTGGATCTACGTACTACCAAATACTTAAGAAGGTAGAAATTTCATGCACTCTATCAGATGGCCTGACGATCATTCCTGAAATTTAAAACATAATTCATCCCTAATACAGTGGACCCCCGCATAACGATTACCTCCGAATGCGACCAATTATGTAAGTGTATTTATGTAAGTGCATTTGTACGTGTATGTTTGGGGGTCTGAAATGGACTAATCTACTTCACAATATTTCTTATGGGAACAAATTCGGTCAGTACTGGCACCTGAACATACTTCTGGAGTGAAAAAATATCGTTAACCGGGGGTCCACTGTATTTTAAGAATTAAAAAATAAGACTCCATATCTTGAGTCTGGTTACTATATGAAATTTTTAACTCAAAATAAATTTACACTGCATAAAGCATTTATTTACCTGTATTATATTGTGTGCTGGGTTTTATGAATTATGAAAATTTCTCAGATTTTCTTACTACACTAATACAAAGTGGTGATGGTGAACATTCCTCGATTTTATCCCATATGGGTTATTTTGACTTATAGGCCATACTAATTATGACTCATTCTTGTCCTGCTGCTATAGAACACATCCCTTCTCGGCCAATCTTCACCAAGCATCTGGAAAACGTGACTGTAACTCGAGGCAGCACTGTACGCTTTGAGGTGGATACCTGCACACAAAATACTCTCGTGCCTTTTTTAGTGTGGAAAAAGCATTTATAGATATAGATTTATAGATTTATAGATACAAAAATTCTTGAGGATGCCCTAAATGGCAAGGAAGACTTGTATTATCAATTTGAGCATCATGTGTGGTGTGAAGTCACTATGATGCTAACAGTAGTGATGCTGACAAAAAAATATGTTGGCTGAATAATGCATGCTAATTAGTTTTGAAAAAACTAAAGACTAGCATGTTTATGAATGTGTGCTTATGTCAGCCTTGAGAAAAGGCAAAATGAGTAAGATAAGATAAGATAAGATTTCGTTCGGATTTTTAACCCCGGAGGGTTAGCCACCCAGGATAACCCAAGAAAGTCAGTGCGTCATCGAGGACTGTCTAACTTATTTCCATTGGGGTCCTTAATCTTGTCCCCCAGGATGCCACCCACACCAGTCGACTAACACCCAGGATGCGACCCACACCAGTCGACTAACACCCAGGATGTGACCCACACCAGTCCACTAACACCCAGGATGCGACCCACACCAGTCCACTAACACCCAGGATGCGACCCACACCAGTCGACTAACACCCAGGATGCGACCCACACCAGTCGACTAACACCCAGGTACCCATTTGCTGCTAGGTGAACAGGACAATAGGTGTAAGGAAACGTGTCGGAATTTCCACCCGCCGGGAATCGAACCCGGGCCCTCAGTGTGTGAAGCGGGAGTTTTAGCCACCAGGCCACCGGGCCACATGTAGCTTTGAGTAACTTCACTCAGCATGTTCACCAGTATATTAATGTAAATTGAGAATGGACTCTTTACATTGAGTTTTAAGTTTTAAGGCTTTGGAAAATGAATATTGTAGTTTAATTAAGCTTGTCCTTACTCCATATCTATGTGCTTGCTGTTTGTGCTGCATGTTTTGTCTTGTCTTGTGTGTTTTATGTACTTTGTGAATTGATTAAAAAAAAAAAAGGAATATTGCATAATACTAATTTATTTTTACTTATTTACAAATTTGTAGACTAACAAGAAAAAAAGGCAAATTTTAATAAAGTATCATCTGTAATTTCTGTTGGGGAAAAGAAAAGCTTCCTAAATTCTGTTTTCCACTTTTACAAAATCTAAAGAAAAGTATTCTTGAAACTTTCCTAAATTGGTGTACCTAATGAAGTGTAATATTTTTGTAAATGTACCATATTTCAAAATAAATATTTTTTCCTAAGCAGTTATTGAGACAGGTTTAATTTTAGGAGGGTGGTAATATAAGAAGCATGGAGGATGGTCAAGTTGTAGTGCTGACCAACGTCACAGAGAATGATGCTGGTTGGTGCACAGACATTGCTGCCAACAGTCTTGGAACATCGTCATCAACAGCATACCTCAATGTAATGGAGGGTAAGCTCACTGAATTGACAAAAACATTTTTCAGAGGCACTAGAAAAGATACTGTATGCAGAGGTCCAATTTTAACAATATTTGTTGGGGTTCAGTAATGCTTAAATAATACTGCATATGTAATTTTATATTCAATATAATGTAATGACTGTTTTATATATCTCTAGGAATGGCAGAGTCAAATAATTACTTTTTGCAGATGTCAGCCTTAAAGGCTGACATCTGCAAAATATGGAGAGGGCAAATGACGTGAATTCTCTCTTAAGACAAAGATTGATAGTAAACATTAGTGATTGGATTAAAATTCAGGATATTTCTTTCCATGTACAGTAATGTACATCTTACAGATTTAATTTGGGTGGTGGTGCTTACAGTGTACTGTCATTTTTTCAGCGGAGCCCATCCTTGCAGATGCTGAATCTCATGCTATTCTCATCCTGGGGGTAGTTTTACTTTCTGTTATGGTAATTGCTAGCATCATGGCTTCCTTTGTCTGGAAGAAATGTCAAAAGGAAAAGAGACGTGCCATTGACCTGGAACATGGGTCTGAAATAGCAAGTATATCAGAATATGAGCTACTTTTCGGTACTCCTTGGGAATTACCACGTTCAAGGCTGGTGATGGGAGAAACTCTAGGAGAGGGTGCCTTTGGGAAAGTTGTAAGAGCTGAAATACAAGGTTTCCTTAGACCAGATATGAATACAACTGTGGCAGTCAAAATGTTGAAAGGTAAGAGTCTGGTTAAAAAGATGTAGGCATTGAGAAGTACAGTATACAGTGGACCCCCGGTTAACGATTTTAATCCGTGCAAGAGGGCTCATCGTTATGCGAAATAATCGTTATGCGAATGAATTTTCCCCATAAGAAATAATGGAAATAAAATTAATCCGTGCAAGACGCCCAAAAGTATGAAAAAAAATTTTTTTTACCACATGAAATGTTAATTTTAATACACACAAACTGAAAAAGGCATGCACAATTACATGACACTTACTTTTATTGAAGATCTGGTGATGATTGATGGGATGGGAGGAGGGGAGAGCATTATCTTCTTACTGTTTAGAAGGGGAATCCCCTTCCATTAGGACTTGAGGTAGCAAGTCCTTTTCTGGGGTTACTTCCCTTCTTCTTTTAATGCCACTAGGACCAGCTTGAGAGTCACTGGACCTCTGTCGCACAACAAATCTGTCCATAGAGCTCTGTACCTCCCGTTCCTTCAAGACTTTCCTAAAATGGGCCATAACATTGTCATTGAAATAGTCACCAGCACGGCTTGCAACAGCTGTGTCAGGGTGATTTTCATCTATAAAGGTTTGCAGTTCAACCCACTGTGCACACATTTCCTTAATCTTTGAAGTAGGCACAATGGATTCCACAACTGGCATAGGCTTCTCAGGGTTAGCCCCAAACCCTTCAAAATCTTTCTTAATTTCCATACTAATTCTCACCCTTTTTACCACAGGGTTGGCACTAGAAGCTTTCTTGGGGCCCATGGTCACTTATTTTCCAGAAACAGCACCGAAAACACTGTAATAATACGAAATATTCCGAGTGTATGCTTGGATGTTACCGCGGAGGCTGGCTGGTAAACAATGGGACGGCCGGCACATGTGAGGGCACATTGGACGCGTCTCGGACGAAAATCGGTATGCGGGTTTTTAATCGGTATGCGCGGCAAAAATTTTGCGATAAAAGTAATCGTTATGCGGAAAAATCGCTATGCGATGCCATCGTTATGCGGGGGTCCACTGTACTGTGAAGGGTATGAAGGTTGCAGTTCAGTCATTGGGAATGTGATGTTTGTACTTGAGACAGAATGAGGAATAGTAAGAGTGAATCTGCTTCCTTCTCTTGGTGACCCTTCCTTAGTAGGAAATAGTCAATGTGATTTAAAACCTTTGTATTTTGTTTTGCCAGAATTCTGTAGTCTTTACTTTTAACTATACATGTATTTACTACATATGCCCTGCTTTGTTAAAAAATTTTGTTTGTCAAACTTCCAAATTTGTGAAAAAAAAAAATATTTCCAAGAGTTTTTTAAGGAGAGTACTAATTTGTTTTTGCCTTGGTCCAACAGAGGGTCACACAGACTCTGAATTAATGGACTTGGTGTCAGAGATGGAAAGGATGACAATGATTGGCACACATATCAATATCATTAACCTACTTGGATGCTGTAAGCAAGATGGCCCTCTGTATGTTGTCGTTGAGTATGCAGCTCATGGAAATTTGCGTGACTATCTCCGCAACAACAGACCATCTTCTGGCTATGAACGAGCAATTGGCCAGGAACTAGATACAATTACACAAAATGACTTGGTTAGCTTTGCCTGCCAAGTAGCTCGTGGCATGGAATACCTAGCATCAAAGAAGGTACGTCTCTAATGGGGGTACAAAATATATTTTGGCTCTTGTTTATGTGAAGCAATTGCATTTTTTTTATACTGAGATATAATGTGTAGGAATATTGAGGCTTGCCTCTGCAGACATACGGATGTGAAAGTGAGGAAAAAATAGAGAACTACAAGTGAAATAGAGTCAGCCCAAAAAAAAAAAATTGAGGAGAGTATTCATTGTAAGGATGTTGTGTGGGTGCAGGAAATAGTGTATACGACCAAACGGTACATATGACTGGATGTTGTGTATGACAGATGGTATATACAACTAGATGGTTCACATGGCTAGGTAATGCAGCATATATGACCTCTGGTACAGTATATTGGACCAGATTGTACTGCAGTGTGAGAGCAGCCAAATAAATAAAAACAATTAAAGGGAGGGAAATTTTTGACTGAGTCATAACAGTGTTTAATAGGTCAACTAGTCTACCATCTACAGTGTTTAATAGGTCAACTAGTCTACCATCTACAGTGTTTAATAGGTCAACTAGTCTACCATCTACAGTGTTTAATAGGTCAACTAGTCTACCATCTACAGTGTTTAATAGGTCAACTAGTCTACCATCTACAGTGTTTAATAGGTCAACTAGTCTACCATCTACAGTGTTTAATAGGTCAACTAGTCTACCATCTACAGTGTTTAATAGGTCAACTAGTCTACCATCTACAGTGTTTAATAGGTCAACTAGTCTACCATCTACAGTGTTTAATAGGTCAACTAGTCTACCATCTACAGTGTTTAATAGGTCAACTAGTCTACCATCTACAGTGTAATATTAAATACATTCTTTACATAGTTTCACCACTATATTTTATTACTAATAATTGCAAAACATATTTTTCTGTTACACATTAAAATGTATATACAGTATCAAATTTTGTCCAAAATATACTATTATCAGTTCTAGAAAAAAACAATCAGGTGTAATATATATATATATATATATATATATATATATATATATATATATATATATATATATATATATATATATATATATATATATATATATATACAGGAGGGCCCCACTTATACGGCAGGTTAGGTTCCAGGCTACCGCCGTAAAGCGGAAATCGCCGTAAAGTGGAACACCCTTTTTTTCCACTTATAAATGCATACAAACACTAGATAACAAGTTTACACTAACATATATTAAGTTAGCAATAGAACCAGGCATCAAAAAACAATAAAAAAGTACAATACACACATAGTGCACTCATTACTTACCTTAAAATATTTATAGTCTTAATCTAGGGTGAGACAAGTAGTATTTATTGTAAGAAATCAAGTGTGGTATGTATTGTAATAGCCAGGCTACCTTACCAGGCCACCCCACCCACACATACTATTCTATGATATTTAAGCATCCCAGAGCGATAAAATGTATATACAGTTCACTCATTACTTACCTTAAAATATTTGTAGTCTTAATGTAGGGTCAGGAGTAAGTAAATGAGATAAAACGAATAAATGAGAGAGAGAAAGAATGAGTACATGAGAGGGGACAGGCGCAGAGTAAACAAACCAGGCGAACGTAAGTTTTGTAAACAAACGAAGTGTACACGTCTGGTTTGTGTACAAGTTACATTGTGTACAGGTTGTCTCTACATTGATACGGTAGAATTAATAAAGAAGAACACTCCCATTCTCATGTAACATCATTTTGAGAAGAAATGAAGCTCTGAGTGAAGGCAATGGAAATAAGTCACACTGACTTTTTTGGGTTATCCTAGGTTCTCTACACGTATGTTGTTATGTATGATAATCTATGTAACTGTATTTGTGTATACCTATATAAACTTACTTACATACATACGAAAGGAATAATTTTCTACAGTTACCCCCAGTAACACATTTTCTCTTATGTTAGATTAGAGAAAATGTTATTCTTGCCGTCACTTGTACAAGTTATGTGGCTCCCACATCTTATATTTATGTTTATTTATTCTATTGTGGGGTGTATTTATCATCTTTTTATGTTATGTATCGTGTTTATTATATAATTTTGAAAAAAATATCATGGATGGATTAATGAAAATGT
Organism: Cherax quadricarinatus; assembly: GCF_038502225.1. Lineage (NCBI taxonomy): Eukaryota > Metazoa > Arthropoda > Malacostraca > Decapoda > Parastacidae > Cherax > Cherax quadricarinatus. The sequence goes on from NW_027200904.1 coordinate 8,362, forward strand.
GTATATTACCGTAATATACGACATTTAATGAGACTCGGTGAGTATTGTTATTATTATCACTTGTGCAAGTCGTCTGCTACCACATCTCACATTTATGTTTATTTATTCTACTGTGGGGTGTATTTATCTTATTTATATGTTATGCATCGTGTTTATTATATAATTTTGAAAAAAATATCATGGATGGATTAATGAAAATGTGTATATTACCGTAATATACGACATTTAATGAGACTCGGTGAGTATTGTTATTATTATCATTTCTAATATGGCGTCACTTGTGCAAGTCGTCTGCTACCACATCTCACATTTATGTTTATTTATTCTACTGTGGGGTGTATTTATCTTATTTATATGTTATGCATCGTGTTTATTATATAATTTTGAAAAAAATATCATGGATGGATTAATGAAAATGTGTATATTAACGTAGTATACGACATTTAAATGACTCGATGTATGTAAGTTTATTTAGGTACAGGTATACATAAGTATAATTATCAGAGTAAATATAAAATATGAAATAACTTTTAAAAACATTTGAAATTTTGGAGTTTCCAGACAAAATGGAGAGACTTAGTGCTTACTGAGCTCATGGAGAATGTAAACAAACAGGGTGGGGCACGGTGACCGTATTAGAAAGTCAGGTGGGGGGAGCCGTATAGCGAGTTTTGGTCATAATTTGAAATGTCCGTATTAGCGGAACGCCGTAAAGTGAAACGCCGTAAAGCGGGGCCTTCCTGTATATATATATATATATATATATATATATATATATATATATATATATATATATATATATATATCTTTCTTTCTTTCTTTCTCTTTCTCTTTCTTTATTTCTTTCAACGCACCAGCCGCATCCCACTAAGGTGGGGTGGCCCAAAAGGACAAAAGAAAGTTTCTCCTTTTAAATTTAGTAATATATACAGGAGAAGGGGTTACTAGCCCTTTGCTCCTGGCATTTTAGTCGCCTCTTACGACACGCATGGCTTACGGAGGAAGAATTCTGTTCCACTTCCCCATGGAAAATATAAATATATATACGTATATATGTATATATATATATTCTTCTTTCTTTCAACACACCGGCCGTATCCCACCGAGGTGGGGTGGCCCAACAGGAAAAACGAAAGTTCCTCCTTTCAAATTTAGTAATATACAGTGGACCCCCGCATACCGTTGGCATCACATAACGTTAAATCCGCATACCGCTACATTTTATCGCCAAGATTTTGCCTCGCATACCGCTAAAAAACCCGCTCAACGCTGTTCGTCCGAGACGCGTCTAATGTGCGCCCTTAGCCAGCCTCACATGTTCTGCCTGTGGCATTGTTTACCAGCCAGCCTCCGCGGTAACATCCAAGCATACAATCGGAACATTTCGTATTATTACAGTGTTTCTGGTGATTTTATCTGCAAAATAAGTGACCATGGGCCCCAAGAAAGCTTCTAGTGCCAACCCTACAGGAATAAGGGTGAGAATTACTATAGAGATGAAGAAAGAGATCATTGATAAGTATGAAAGTGGAGTGCGTGTCTCTGAGCTGGCCAGGTTGTATAGTAAACCCCAATCAACCATCGCTACTATTGTGGGCAACAAAAAGGCAATCAAGGAAGCTGTTCTTGCCAAAGGTTTAACTGTGTTTTCGAAACAGAGATCGCAAGTGATGGAAGATGTTGAGAGACTGTTATTGGTGTGGATAAATGAGAAACAGATAGCAGGAGATAGCATCTCTCAAGTGATAATAAGTGAAAAGGCTAGGAAGTTGCATGAGGATTTAATTAAAAAAATGCCTGCAACTAGTGATGATGTGAGTGAATTTAAGGCCAGCAAAGGTTGGTTTGAGAGATTTAAGAGGCGTAGTGGCATACATAGTGTGATAAGGCATGGTGAGGCTGCCAGTTCGGACCACAAAGCAGCTGAAAAATATGTGCAGGAATTAAAGGAGTACATAGAAACTGAGGAACTGAAACCTGAACAAGTGTTTAATTGTGATGAAACAGGCCTGTTTTGGAAGAAAATGCCAAGCAGGACCTACATTACTCAGGAGGAAAAGGCACTCCCAGGACATAAGCCTATGAAAGACAGGCTTACTCTGTTGATGTGTTCCAATGCTACTGGTGATTGCAAAGTGAAGCCTTTATTAGTGTATCACTCTGAAACTCCCAGACCGTTCAGGCAAAAGAATGTCCTCAAGGCTAATTTGTGTGCTGTGGAGGGCAAACAGTAAGGCATGGGTGTTATGACCAAGGTCATAATGTGATTAATTTATATGTATTATCCACTTAATATTATACTCTGGGTTTCTTTAATATTAGCTAAATTAAAGATTCCACTAGTTTATAATATTATCTGATTTAGGAATATACCCGGGTATGATGTATATATATATATCTTGAGTAATGTGTTAGATAGGTACACCTGGCTAAGGTTTATAACAAGGTATCTCCATTGGTGGGTAGTTTGCACCGCTCTACCCTCTCCCCCTTTTGACGAGTTGATGTCATGAAGGAATTTACTGTATATGGCAGTTCACTCTCTCTGCTGACTCAGTGTGCATTGACTGAGCTACCCTCCTAGTACTCCGCCTTATTCTCACTTGGATAGAGAATTGGGTTATAGAAACTCCTGATCCAGCTTGTGGTTTATTGTGAAGTCTTCTGACAATCATATACTGTTATCTTCAGGTTACGATGTGACGACCAGTGTCAAGCTTAGAACTTTGTGATATATTCCTTATGCCAGGGAGTTACTCAGAAAAAGTGTTAATTCTCAATATATGTACTTGCACACAAGTAATGTTACTACTGAGGAAGCGATAATATTCCTCTGATCATTGTCAAGTGTAGTGACCATATTGACATGTACATTCTATTTAAGAGTTTTCTTGTGTGAAGGAAAGTTTCTGACATTGATATTTAATAGATATTTATGAATATCTAAAGTATTTAAGCTTTTAAATAAAAAGAAACTTGAAAAGACTGAGTAACTATTATTTGTGCCTTACATTTCTAAGTTTGGAAACATATCCTTTCATTCTATGAAGTGTGTTGTTACGGAATGCACTAACCTGGCTAAAGATTAAGATTTGAACCGTAACAAGTGGGGGCCTGTCTGGGAGCTTTGAATTGCTTGACCATGGATCGTGACATATCACAGTTGGTGAAGGACCTGACTCCAGATACGCTGAAGACTTTACCACTACAACAATGCTGGCAAGTTGCTAGATATTTAGGAGTTTCATATAACAATCGTTATATAGCGAGTACTGTCCGTTCTATAATACAGAACATACTGTTTTCTCGGCCCTCTGACACTGTCCCGAGGTTGGACTCGCATGGCAAGACACCCTCGGAGGAATCTTTGTCCCGTGGAGTAGCTCATTTGGTGGCTTCATTTGAAGGCCTCACTTTGGGAGCAGAGGCTATGTCTCGGGACAACGTACCACCTGATTCGTGTAATGAGAGCCCATTAGCTAGCCCTGGTCATGTGGGGGCGACCGGAGGTGGAGCTCGTCCCAAGCTTCGCCTAGAGGGACTCTCTCCTCCCACTCCTCCAGTACCTTTGACTCCTCTCACACTTGAACACTTTCAACTTCTGGAACATCTTATAAAGTTGCAAACAGAGCAACTGGAATCCCAGCGCCTGCTGTATAAAGAAGAGTTCGAGAGGGAAAACATCAGATTCGAGAGGCAAAAAGAAGAAAAGAGTAAGTCGCCTGCTACTCAAACCTTTACCTTTGACCTGCACAGGGCTGCCTCATTAGTGCCCAGATTTTGTGAAACAGACTTGGACACTTACTTCGACACATCTGAGAATCAGGCACGAGGGATGAGATGGCCTCGTGAACATTGGGCTACCTTACTTCACACCACACTTAAGGGTAAGGCTCAATCATGTACTGCAGCTCTCCCGTATGATAAGTATGCAGATTACGAGGCAGTTAAGAAGATCATTTTAAAGGAGTATGACTTACTTCCTGTAAGTTATCAGCGCACCTTCCGCTCTCTACGAAGACTGCCCGGCCAAACCTGGGTAGAATTTGCCCGGCAAAAGAAGGTGGCTCTAGAGCGATGGTTGAGGTCATCGGGGTGTGATACGATGGAGCGTCTGATGCAGTTGATCTTGCAAGAAGAATTTCAGAACTCTCTGACGGGCGATGTACGCTCCTTTGTTATCGAGCACCAGACTGCAGATGTGTTGGCCTCTGCTTCTCTAGCTGATCACTTTGAGATAACCTCTCAATTGACCAAGGAAAAAGGGTCTAGAGAGAAAGCCAGGTTATGTTCTCCTAAGAGTCAGTCTTTCTCTCCTAGGAAAATGGATCAGCAGACCTCTCCTCCTCATTCAGCAAAAGCCTACTCGAGTGTCGTCCACAGTAATGGTAAAGGAAAACCATCTTACGAGGGAAATGCATCAAGAAGAGGCCCAACTTGCTCTTATTGTCAGAAACCAGGCCATTGGAGGCGCTCATGTTTCCAATTAAATCGAGACCGTAGGCGGTCAGGTTCTGAAACATTACCTGTACAGATGACGTCTTCCTCAAAATCGAAGTGCCTAATTCCCTCTGAGTTGTTCGCAGACAAAGTTTCGGAAGCCATGTTGCCTTACTTCTTTAAGGGTAAGGCTGGTGTTACAGAGGACCAAATGGTGGACATAGTATCCTGTCGGGATACGGGAAGCTACCTGACCTTACTGAGAAAAGGAGTACTTCCTCTAAATGATGACACTTATATTAACCTGGATGTTTTGCTAGAAGGTTACGGTGGCACTATCACAAGAGTACCCCTTCATAAGGTATATGTGAACGTAGATTCATATCAAGGTGAAGCTGTTGTGGGCCTTTCTGAAACTGATTTTCCCATTAAGAGTGTAGATCTATTGGTGGGAAATGATTTAGGAAGAGGAGGAATTTGCCAAGAACCTTATGTTATAGAGAAGTTCTCTGGAGAGAATTATGCCATTGAAGGGTGTAAGGAAGGTCCTCGTCTATTCCCTCTTACAGCCATAACCAGGGCTATGGCTAAGAATTTGGAACCACTGCCTACTCCTGATGAACCCTCAGATTGGGGTCTGGATGCTCTGTTCAGTGCCAGTGATCAACAAGAAGTCGAAAGTTAGCCTCCAAAATCCCAAGTGGTAGATTTTGCCCCATTACGGAGCAGCGATTTTAATCGTGAAAATTTAGTAAAAGAACAGCTTGAAGACCCGTTGTTGAAACAGGCAAGGGATCAAGCGCTTACTGAGATGGAAGCTGAGGGTAAGGAAGAATGTTTTTATTACTCTGACGGTATCCTGATGAAGAAATTTCCGTCGACTTCAGCTAATTCATGTCTCAAGCCAAAACAGCTTTTGGTTTTACCTGTCCGGTTTCGGGAGTTAGCATTGGAAGTGGCACATTCTAGCCCCATGGGCGGACACTTGGGAATAAGAAAGACTTTAGGAAAATTAGCCCGATATTTCTTCTGGCCCAAGATGAAGGATACCGTGACTGAGTACTTGAGAAACTGTGCTATTTGCCAGCTCATTGGGAAGCCTGCGCATAAACCTCCTCCTGCGCCCCTCTTACCTATTGCTGTAGAAGGCGAACCCTTCTCTCGGCTCGTAATAGACTGTGTGGGACCTCTCCCAAAAACTAGGCTTGGCAATCAATATCTTCTTACTATAATGGATACGACTACTCGGTATCCAGAGGCTGTGCCCCTTCGCAAGATTAGTGCCAAGGCTATTGTGAGAGTCCTATTTAGATTCTTCGCACAGTTCGGATTCCCTAAGGAGATTCAATCTGACAGAGGGACGAATTTCACATCAAAGATTTTCCGTGAAGCTATGTCCAGGGTCGGAGTTAAACCTATTGTTTCAACAGCATATAGACCCCAAACCCAGGGTGTCATAGAGAGGTTTCACCAAACCCTGAAGATCATGATGAGGGCATACTGTGAGCAGTTCTCAAAGGACTGGGATGAAGGTATTCCTTTCCTCCTCCTTGCCTTAAGAGAGAGCGAACAGGAGAGTTTAGGATTTAGTCCTTTTGAACTCATTTATGGTCATGCGGTCCGAGGACCGTTAGTAATGTTAAAGGACGTATGGTCTGGGAAAATGGAGCCTTCTTTATGTTTATCCCCCTCGGCAATGCAAAAACACTTGGTTTTTACTCAGCAATTGGCCGCTGACAACCTCCGACAAGCTCAAAACCGTATGAAACAACATTATGACAAGACTGCTGTTGAGCGTTCATTAAATGTGGGAGACAAAGTTTTAGCTTTAAAGCCGGTGCCAGGCCATACCTTGCAACCCAAGTATGAGGGTCCAATGGAGGTGATTAAGAAGCTGAGTAAGGTAAATTACGTGGTAAGAACACCAGGAAGAAGAAAGTCGACCCGAACTTACCATATAAATCAGCTAAAGAAATACTACGAGGGACTTGTTCCTGTGGCTGCGGTGAGGTCACCGGAAGGTGACTCGAGTAAAGAAGATTGTTCACGTGGAGTAGAGATAAGACTGAAGAACTCGGAAATAATGGAAACCTTAGATGAGTATCTCGGTAACTTAGAAAAGGAAAGATCAAGTGAAATCCGAGACTTGATTTCCACTTATGGAAGTCTCTTTGAAGATATCCCCAGACAGTGCACCATGGGGATCCACGATGTTGACGTGCAAGGAGCTGCTCCGATTAAACAAGCTCCATATAGAGTCAGCCCACTAAAGAATAAAGCATTGCGGGAGGAAATAAGTTTCTTGTTCGATCATGGTTTGATTGAACATAGCAAAAGCCCTTGGGCTTCACCGTGTGTCCTTGTACCTAAGTCGGACGGTTCATTTAGAATGTGTACCGACTATAGGAAAGTAAATTCCCTAACAGTGCCTGACGGATTCCCCCTTCCCAGGGTTGACGACCTGATAGACAGCATTGCCAGTGCTAAGTATGTCAGTCGTTTGGACCTCCTGCGTGGTTATTATCAAGTGCCTTTATCGCCTCGAGTGCAGGAGATTTCTTCTTTCACTGTGCCTGGAGGCCTGTTCAACTACAGGGTGATGCCCTTCGGGCTCTGCAACGCAGCCTCGACCTTCCAGAGGCTTATGAATCGGCTAACGTACGACTTGGAAGGAACGGAAGCCTACCTAGATGATCTAGTAGTATTCAGCGATGACTGGCCTCAACACCTGATTCGGCTGGAAGCACTCTTGAAAAGGCTAGATGAACACCATTTTACCGTCAACCTTGCCAAGTGTGAGTTTGGTCAGGCCCGGATAAAATATCTGGGATTTAATATAGGGCAAGGCACGGTTGCCCTCGTTAATGCAAAGATTCGTGCTATTGTGGATTTTCCTGCTCCACAGGACAAGAAAGGTGTACAGAGGTTTCTAGGGATGGCCGGTTACTACCGCCGGTTTTGCCCTAATTTTTCGCAAGTGGCAGCACCGCTGTTTGAACTTACAAGTTCTAAAGTTCC